>NW_022900921.1:31958877-32005812 GCF_012274545.1 Fukomys damarensis | reverse complement strand
TTTTTTTTTTTTTTTTTTTTTTTTTTTTTTTTTTTTTTTTTTTTTTTTTTGTACTGGGGATCGGGCTCAGGACCATGTACTTGCAAGGCATGTGGCAGAACCACTGAGCTAAATCCCTGGCCCCACTTCTGTAGTCTTAATATTTCTCCTTGCAATTGATGTTACATCTAATTACTCCTCAGGACAAGAAAACTTTATAGACTAAAGGAAAAAGTTTTATTTTTGTTTTCTTTCCATTTACTTTTTAATTTATATACTAATATTCAATTAATAGACAAATTTACCAGTGGAAGCAAGGCAGTGTAAGGGTTAGGAGCATGAACTTTTGCTTTCTAGAAGCTGGTTTTGACTATGTTACTAGATGATCTTGGGCAAAGTGGTTAAACTGTATAGGCCTCAGTTTCTTCATCTATAAAACAAGTATAACAACACAACCTTGTTAGTTCATTAATGTGTTTCATTAATATGTTTCATTAATGTGTTTCACTTTCATAAGTCTATGGGGTAGCTGTTACTGTTGTTCCAAAAATATATATATTAAGAGATGGAGGAAAAGTCAGTTTAGGTAAATTTCCAGTGGTCACTGGATATATACAAACCAGAGCTTAGAGCCCAGGCACCCCAGGTCAGAGCTTACCTTGTTAACTATTGAGCTCTTCTCCAAAAGTTAACTCCTTTAAGGCCACAGCCTCCTAGCCTCTTTCAGGGTCAGCAGAAAAGCAGAGTCGGTGTCCTGATGTCCCTGAACAACACCTCTGCCTCTACATTCCTAGTGCCCTAGAAAGCCTTTCACCCACAGTTATAGTTTGCATTATAACCCCTATTCATATGTTGAGTTGAATTCCTAACCTCCAGTACCTGAAGATACGATCTTTTTAGGAAATAGAGTCATTGCAGATGTAATTAGCTAAGATGAGATCATACTGGAGTAGGAAGTTTCCCTAATCCATATAACTGGTGCTCAGGAAAGAGACGGAACAGATCCTTCTCTTGCACCTTCCAGTGCATTATCTTGCAGAACTGTAAGGCAACTGAGCGGGAAAGAAGGGATGCGCACTCAACAGTCCAAGTAGATTTATTGCTAAACCTGAGAGGGCCATCATCTGTGTGAGCATAACAAAGAAGGTATCTCTTTCAGGCTGAGGCTTTATTACAGTGTTTTGTTGTTGTTGTTGTGTGTGTGCACTTTTGAAGAGGTGGGTCAGAGAAATGGCGAGCTTGCTGATGTGTCCCCTGTAACCTGCTGACACAGACACAAGCCATAACAGTGACTTACTGACATGTTCTCCCGTGACCTAAGTAAAATGAAACCTACATTTTATTAAGATGATGAATGGGCTCATTTGAACTGGTGGTGTCCCTGTCAGGGCTCTATCACTGATAAATTTCTGGGTTTTGTGCACTTCAGTTTGTGGTGCCTTGTTGAAGCAGTCTTAGCAAACCACTCACCTGGCCCTCACCACTGATCAGTTAGTCTTCTCTTTATGTCTTCTCAACTCTGTAGTAATTTTCTTTTTTCTTTTTGGTACCTAAGATCAAACTTGGGCTCTTTTGCGAGACAGGTGGCAGCACCACTGAACTAAATCCCTGGCCCTGTAGTAATTTTCTTGACAGCTTCCCCCAACTTCTTCATCACCAGGCTCCTTTCCTTGTTTCCTTGCACAGCAGATGTCTCACTTTCTACTCTGGGAAGGCCTCAATTTCCTTGTTCTCTGTTGCCACTAGCTACTTTCTTGCTCTTCTTATCATACATATCTTAGTGTTCTACAAGATCATGTCCTTTTCTCTGTGTTCTTCTCAGAAGTCAGTTTTTTCTGTAATTGTTCAGTGCCTCCCACATGCACACTGGTTGTTAGACTGTTTCAGGTCTCCATTCTGAGCAACTGCAGTGGACTGTTTACATCTTTACTGTCAACTCTGTCTAGCCCTCAGGCTATCCCTCATAGGCTTACGGAATTATCTTAACATTGAATTCTGCTCATCATTCTTTCCCAGGAGGATAAGAGCCTTGTTGTGCAGAGAAGAAGGCCCATTTAAAATTCGGCAGCTTTACACAGGGCCATCCCCTAAGGAAACTTCACGATGTGAAAATAGATCTTACCATTCTGTCAGGGGTGACCTGGCAGAGTGGAGCTAATTTATGTTAACAGATTTCAGGAAAAACTAATATTCCTTCTAGACGGTCATTTTCTTCCAATTTAGTATTGGAAAAACAACTGCTGAGTGTCATGGAACACATACATTAACAGAGTCACACATATTCTCTCTCTCAAATAGGAAATAGACACAGGCAGCTAAGTTCTAACTAGAAGGTTGCTTGGATCCCAAAAAAGAGGAATTTGGGATCATCTTAATGGCTCTGTCCATCTGTAAACCCAGGAGCTCTGCTGGCAGTTGCTGAAATCAGGGTCTATTATGACATGTCAGGCCTGAATATACCATATTGATGTGCTAGAGGCCTCAGATTTTAAATACAGGAGCCCTCTGAAAAATGCTGGGTTGTGGCCTGTGAAGATTAGTATTAGATGCCAAAACAAAATGCACTATATCTTTGTCATGTCATTACAGGCATAATGGAGGAAGGAACAAGAATCAGTTGCGCATATAATTAAAAATTACTGATACATTATGTAACAAGCAAGTTTCAGACAAGCCTGGACATTTATTTTGGAGCAGCTGATTTCCACAGAATGTTTGTGGTTTCTGTAACCTTCCTGGAATTTTTTTTCTAGAGAATGTTTATGTATATTTCATAGAATTAGCAGAGGGGTTAGGAAGATGGAATACGGTCCACAGCTATGTAAGTGTTCCTCAATACTTAGCTGTTAATTAGTTTAATGAACTCATTTAATAACAATATTCCTGCTGAGAGTTTTATTGAGCACTAAATTCTTAAATTTAATAATGAAAAACATATTGGTAGGGTGTTAATAAGAGTTACAGAGAATAAAATACTGGAAGGTTAAGTGTAATGGATTAATTAAATAAGAAAGCCCAAACAAACTACCTTTCCAAAAGACTTCATAATGATCTTTGCTTTGTTTTAATGAATAAAGTAGACCATATCAAATGCCATTTGTGGATGTTAGTTTAAATCCAGTATCCAAAGCTAGCAAATTTAGATCAGATAGAACATAAACACAGCAAAATATTCTGCTTGGCAGGCAAAGTTTTTCCTGTACAGATGCATTAAGTTGAATAACTTGATTTTCTTACAAGATGTCAACAATATGTTTCTTCCATGTAGAGAAATCAGTGGGAACTTTCCAGTTAATTCCAGAACAGTAGAAGCTTGTATCAGCAGTGTTCCACATAAGCATTTATGAAATATTTTAATTGCTTTAATTGTATATTAGTGAAATGACAAACTTATTATAGCTTTTTGAAAGTAAACAATTCATTTTAATTAGATAAGAATCAACTGGCTCTAAATGTTCTTTCTATTATATACTCAAAATAATTTTTAGTGAACTTTCTGAGATAATAAATGGGTTTTGTAATTCATTATCTTGACAAATTATTTGGACCTAGAAGAGGTGTATCCCTCAGTTTTCCCATTTTTACAGTAGGAATAGAAAAAATGCCAATCAGGGTGTTACTAAGTACAGTATACCTACTTGAGTTCTCCAGAATCCTCTATGACAATTTTATTTGAAGGTGAGTATTTGTGGATTTTGTTCCTGGACAGGTAATTATTCCAAACAAGTATCCCCAGGGAGAGTATTGAACTCATTTTACATTCCCATTGGGTTATAGAGGAATGAATTTGAATTTCTGAAATATTAAAATAAATAGAAATTGTAGTTTCCAATCAGATTCATTCCTATCACTGGGAAGACCTCATCTGTTAGGCAACAAGGCATTTTTATTTGAGGCAAAGGATTATGGAATAGGTGACTCAATGATTCCTTCAATGAACCTCCTCTCTCTCTCGTTTTTGGCCTCTTCTATCATTAGAACATCAGTCTTTCCTTCCTGTTTGTGGCTTCAGGATCACAAGATCAATCTGTTTTGCTCTTGTTACTACATTTTCAAGTATCCTAGTCCAGGCATGAAAAAGAATGAGGAAGTAGGAAATGGAGGCATCACCTATATTAAGAAAGAAAAGCTTTCCAAGGAACCTTCAATGTTGTTTTCATTGGTTGCATATTGTTGCCTTGTGTAGATGCATGTTTTGGTTTAGATCTAGAATGTCCCAAAAAGTCTTGTGTTCAGGGATGGGGCTTTCGGAACATGATTGGATCGTGGGGCACTATACTCATCCATAAACTGGTTCATACATGAGTTCATAGCTAAATGTGCTCATGTAAGTGGGGCCTGGTTGGAAGAGGTGTGTCACTGTGGGTGTGCCTTTGGAAGGTGTATCTTCCCCCGGGCTCCTCCCTTCTCTCTCTGTGCTTCATGTCTGCCATAGACTGAGTAGCGTCCTTCCACTATGCCCTTCCACCATGCTGTTTCTGCCTTGGAACCAATTTCCCAAGGACTGCATCCTCTGAAAACTGAGCTAAAATAAACTCCTCTAAGTTGTGGGTATGGGTATTTTTTCTTAGAAACAAGGAAGCTGACCAATACAATGTGTCATAATTTAGTCTTGGGGATGGATTATGTATGGTACTCAGTGTGGGATTAATAGGCTTTTTTGCATTTATAATTTTTATTCCATAATTAAATTTATGAGTACTCTTTAATTCTATGTGTATTCAAATTGCAGTCATTTTCTTGCAGCATGAAGAATTCAAAAATTTTTTTTCAGATTATTTTCTTTGTTAGTACATGTTTGTAGTACACAGTGTTTACATTTCCTTTGGGGAATTGATACTTGTCCATAGCACATCTTAATTTTTTTTTTTTTTAAGGAGAAGAGAATGGCTTATAGCTCTAAGATCTAGTATCTGGTACTGACGTTTATCAAGCCTTGAGATTTCCAGTGCTGCTTCTCTTGTGGCTCTTGCCTGTGAAGTTCAGCCTTATCCTGTTTCATAGATTAAGCATATGTAAAGTAAAGTGTAAATCCCAAGCCCTCTGCTCTCAATAACTACTGATATTGGCTCTCAGATAGGCTCTGATCTCCTTTCTCAGTTCTTTTACCAAAGTTCCCACATGGCCTTGTTCTCTGGACTGACTCCCTGCCTTGGAATCCTCCCAGTCCTCAACCCTTTGAGACCTGTCTTAGCTAGTTCTTACTTGCTCCCTCCAGAAAGGAGAGTCCTCTTAGAGCTCCTGCCTGTTGGGTTCTGCCCTCTGCTGATACACTCACTTAATGATTCCTGATTGTCAGAGCTTCAGAACATAAATATTATTTACCATGGCACCAGATCCCTGACCTCCATTTCCAATCTTCTACCATGTCTGTCCCTGTCCCTGTCCCTGTCCCTGTCTCTGTCTCTGTCTCTGTCTCTCTCTCTCTCTCTCTCTCTCTCTCTCTCTCACACACACACACACACACACACACACACATACACACACACACACACCTGATAAAAGTTATACATGGTTTTAAAACTCAAATACTCAAAATTCATAATGAAAAATAGCACTTTTATGTCCTGTTCTTTTCTGTTAACATTGACCAAACTCTTAGCTGATTTTTCTGTGATTTATAAAAATTTGCTGACTTTAGTGTTTCTTCAGTTTTTTCATTTGTAGATATGATGTATAGTATTAATATTTTCACTAAAGAATTTGCAGATTTACTACTCCCCCTTGAGATATGCTCCTACTTCTGTTTTATCATTCTCCTAATCATAAATTCAGTTAGATCAGTACTCAGACTTCTTGTTATATAAGAGAAAAATAGATCCCTTTCTTGTTATGCCACATTTATTTAGTCATTGGTTATATGTAGCCAAATCTAACATGCTATGTTTCTGTCTTTCTTGCAGACTTTTTTTTTAAATAACAGCTTTATTGAACTGTAATTTGCATACTGTACCATTTACAAAATTAAAGTATGATTCAGTAGATTTTTAGTGTAATAACAGAGTTGTGCAACCTGCAAACATTTTTCTTTTGGTGGTTCCCCTCCCCTACTAGTTGCCTAAGAAAGCTAAATGTTTTGAGAAATGTCTTCATTTTTCCCTTCATTTGACTGGTACTTTTGGCTGAGTTTGAGATTGGAAATTACTTTATCTTTGAATTTTAAAGTGGTTGATGTAGTACTATTAGTGCCCAATATTGCCATTAAAAATAGAAGTGGGAGCTGGGGATATAGCTCAGAGGTATGGAGGGCCATTGCCGATAGCATGTGTGAAGTCTTGGTTTTGATTTCCTAGCACTATAAAAAAGTAACGGTAGGACTGGGGATTTAGCTCGCTGGCACTGTGCCTGCCTTGCAAGGTACTGACTTTGATTCCTGGTACAAAAAAAAAAAAATAAAGTAACAGTAATTCCCAGTCTTCTGAAGCTTTACCCAGTGTGCATCTATCTACACATGTACATAATATCAGTGGAGTCTTGTTTATTTTTTATCCATTTTGATCCATAATGCATCCATTTTGCATCCATAATGAACTCTCTGGTATGGAAACCAGTATCCTTCAGTTCTGTGAAATTTTGCAAATTATATTTATAATAATTTGCTCTTCTCGACTTCTTTGCCATTCTTTCTGAAACTCTCATAATTTGGATTTTAAATAGTACAAAATTATTTATTCATTCTACTTCTTATTCCATATTTCCAGTTCTTTGACTTTCACTTTTAGTATTGCAATCCTGTTTGCTGGGAGACTGTCTTAACTTTACTTTTCAGTTCTTACATTAAATTTTTAGTTTCTGCCATACTCTTAATTTCCAAGAGTTTCTCATAGTATTGTTATCCTAAGTGTTCTTTCAAAAAGTTTCTTATTTTTTACATGAATATTATATCATTGTATATTAGTCAGGTTCATTGTCACTGTGCTCAAATACCTGACATACACAATTTAAAGGAGGAGAGGTTTATTTCGGCTTGTGCTTTTAGAGGGTTTAATTCATGGTCAGCTGGCTTCAAGGCCAAAAAAATGGTATGGTGAAAAGGCCTAGCAGAGAAAGGTTGTTCAACCCATGGCAGCCATGAAACAGAGAGCAGGAACAGCCACAGAGAGGACTGCATCTTCCGAGGGTCCCAGTGACTCACCTCCTCCAACCGGGTCCCACCTCCTAAGAACATGTTCTGCTGCGAACTCATTTGTGGATTGATCCATGACCCAATAACCTTCCAAAAGCTCTACCTCTGAACATGTTAGATTTTTAGGGGATGTTCCAGATCCAAACCATAAGACGTTGTCTAATTGTATGTGGATCTTTATAATAGGTTTTCTTGGGAAGTTTTCTTATATTTCAGTTTTGTTTTTGTTTTCTCTGAGTTCCTTTGTTTCTGTTTTTGTCTCTTTTGTTAGGTGCCCTCTTCAAATACTTAGTATTCATTGGCTACTTTCTCATATTTCCGAGTGAGATGCAACAGAGCTGATTAGAAAATGTTTGTGTGTGTGTGTGTGTGTGTGTGTGTGTGTGTGTGGTAGAGAGGATACTTTGAGAATCTCAGTCACTGTGAGATGATGTTAGAGGGCTGTTTTCTGACTTGACTATGTCTGGGGATGGGATATGAAGATCTAATGACTTCTTATATGTATTGCCTTTATATGTGCATATTTGTATATGCCTTTATTCCTCCTGTTTTGAACTTCACTTGCATTTCCTGGTTACCAGTTTCTGAGCCTGTATAAAGCCATTTGTTCTGGCTTTTTTGATGAGCTGAGTCTGAAACTTCAATTATTCTAAACTTTTGTTCTCTTTGTCATTATACATTCGCTTCTTACTGTTTGTAGTACTTATGTTCTATAAAGTTGTGATGAACACTGAATTAATGAATATTCAACTACTTGCTACATTGTAGTATTTCCTCCTAAGGAAATACAGGATTAGGTTCCTGTAAGAGTCGGACATATAACTTTGTTTTTTAAATACTTTATTTAATACATATTATTGGTTCATTAACAAATGAATGCATAGTCACCAGCAGTATAAGTCATATTTACATGAAACTTATCTAAGCACCTACTTTCTCTGTAAGGCACTTAAGAAATGAGATATTTCTTTAGTGCTGTGTGTAGGGGCCTGTTGTGGTCCAGATTTGCAAGGAACTAGATTTAATATAGAACACATAATTTATAGGATTATTTTATAATAGTACTCAGAAAGTCAAATGCAGGGGAATACAAGAGATCTAGCCACTTACCAGAGACCCAAAGAATGCGGCTAAGGGCCTGGATCGCACAGCAATGTCCTAGACAAGTCCACCTGAAGGCCTATAGCCCAATATAATGTCCTCCATGAATCCCGCCAGAGACCTCAGGCCCATGGCAGTGTCTCATGCAAGTCTGTATCAAGGATCTGCATCTGGAAGGCCCAAAGGCCGGTGGTGGAAGCTAAAAAGTCTATGCTGGCAAGGTGAAGGGTCTGTGCCACTAGGCTGAGGAATCTACACTGGAGCCAGGAAGTGATGTTCAAGGTGAAGACCAGAGCTCCTCTGAGGAGAACAACAGCCATTCCCAGCAGCAACAAGGACCTGAGCTCCTCCTGAGGGGAACAGTCTAATTCCCATCAGGAAAACAAGCCATGACAATCCACCCCAGGAAAATCAACAGCATACAGTCTTCCCCTCCAGTTCTCTTTTTATGCCTTTGGCAACAATCCTCAAATGGGTCTTCCATGCCCAGAACCACAGTGACTCAGTTCAGCTGGGCATTCCAAGTTGACCATTAGCTAACCTGACACAAGGCTGCTTTATATAGCAAGTCAACAACAAGAACTATAAATATATAAATCATGACAGTAAACAGACTGTGAAGAGTACCCTTGTTCATACTCTGAGTAATGATTAATGAGGATCACCTGTATTTTTGTACTTTTTTTGTCCTTTATCTTTTTTAGGGTGACTTCAGGAAGGAATAAAAGGAAACAAGGCAGGTACCACATTTAACTTGAAATCTGAGGGTTGAGAATTTAGCTCAGTGGTTCTGCTGCCTGCCTCGCAAGCACAAGGTCCTGAGTTCAATCCCCTGTACCAATAAAATAAAATTGAAATCTGTCATCCCAGTCATTTTGTACAGGACCCATTGATATCTACTTGGTGCAGTGCTGCAGTGACATGCTGGATTTCCCTGAGCTCCTTCAGCTCAGTCTGCTTCTTCCTTCTTTCACACTCCTCTTGGGCTCATTCAGGTCCTCGAGTCCCCCAGTCCTCTTAGATGATCTGGGCCATGCCTGGCCATGATACAGCACACTAATGGTAAGGTTTTTCATCTCTCTTACAATCAGTGGGCTGGTGTGGTAGAGCTCATTCATACTGGCCTGCAAAAGCCAACTGTTAACTTTTTAGTAATTTCATGACCCATTGTTAAATATAACCATTTGTAAAAATAAATTCACATTATTTGTCCATTTAAAAACATAAAAATTAAATAATTTCCTTAAATTTGCAATTTAAGCCATAGAAGTTTACCATCAAATAAATTATAATAACAAGAAAGGTAGTAAACACTCAAAGCTCATCACTTCCTAATTATTTTACAATTATTTACACTTTAAGATTATTTTTATTTTTATCTCTTGTATCTATATGACAGATATCACTGTCTTGTGTTATACTACTGCGCATTTCTTTCCAATTTCTTTGCTAAGTTCATATTTAGTGATATGACAGTGATAGTTTGGCAGGAGTATTTATCCTGTGACAGTGAGCAAATGGTCAGCACTTTTCTCCAGAGGGCCCATTGTTAAATATTAAGCAGCATACCACTGCCTGAAATTAACAGTGATTTTATTGTTTCTATTACTTATTCACTGATTTATATTCTGTCTTCTCTGGTCTTCAACACTGAAAACTGAGACATTGGTAAAAACATTTATATGAAACAACCTTCATTGTCATTCTTTTTTAAAATTGATTTTATTGGTACATTTAAGGTATACAATATAATGACATTCATCATTGAAATTTGCACCTTTGTATAATCCATCTTGGTTCTTATTCTTCCCCATTCATCTGCCCTCCCTTCAACCCCTCCACCCCCCCATCTACAGAGATTTTGTTTCCATTTTTTAATTTTCTCGTATTAATTCCATTCCCTTCTTTCTTTTCCCCTAGCCCTCCCACTTCCCCTTCTCCTGTGCACCCTTTCTTTCTCAGAGACAGTTTTATATACACTTTTTTCTTCTTCTTCTTTTCTCCCTTCAACCCGGTTTACGGTTTTATGAAGCTTTATCACATGTGTAGATTCAGATTCTTATTTACACTACCATTATTGTTAGTAATGAATGGAAAGAGGTGAAACAGCGAAGAAAATAGCAAATCATTCATATAGTCTGAGAAATTGACTTTTCCAAGGACTCTAGACCTTCATGAAGTGTGGAACTGAGTAAAAACAGAAATTAATTGGCAAAGGCAATGGGAAAAGTAGTCTGGATAAGATAAAAGGAGCAGAAAGTCACTGTTAAGTTTCCCTTGTTGCTTTGCTACCTCGGTCTACCATGAACTATTGCCCCTCTGCCATGTGCCACCCTGTCTTGGAGCCAGTTGATTATGGACTGAAACCTTGACAAACTGTGAGCTAAATAAACCCTTTGCTCTTTAACTTTGGGTATCAGATATTTTGTCTCAGCAATGAGAGAAGAGAAACTAAGACAGTTGGGGATTAAATCTCAGCTCACCTGTTTTATAGCTAACAAGTTATTGAATCTGTATGATCCTTAGTCTCTTTACCTGCAAAAAGGGGATTAATGATGGCCTCTGAACATTTATAAAGAGGAGTATGTCAAGTGCCAAGTATAAAGTATGTGCTCAATAAATAATTACATTAATTTATTTGGAACTTATAATTATTTTAGATACAATTTTTTATTCTGCATTTTTGTCTTAAGCAGTTTACTATGAACATTTCTTATATTATCCCAGATCTTTGTGTTTGTACTATAGAACTGAATCTGTTTTCATTATGTGGTTACTCATCTGTCCAATGTTTGATATTTAGGTCTTACTGCTTATTTTGTTGCAACGTAAGACAACATAAATTTTAGGAGCCAGTTATATTTGAGTTAAAATTTATAACTCTGCTTGTATTTGGATTTGGATTAGTTGCTTGAATTTTCTGGAAATAATAATACTGACATTGCAGGGTTGATCTGAGGATTAAATAAGGCAAACAACAGCCATTAAACTCCTGACATTTTGCCAGGAACATCATACACTGTCAAGACATGTGGTTCGTTTGCTTCTTCCCTGGATGGTTGAAGCTCAAGGTGTGGAACTTTTAATGCAGACTTACTGATGGCCTTGCTCCCCTCTTTGCAGACTCATCTTGTAGATTCACGCAAACCTTCCTGGTGTTCTCTGCATGCCGGACTTCTACTTGAACCTGTTTGTAGGTTATCATTGACTTTCAATTCTATATGTAACTGTAAAGCTTCAAATTTTAAAATAATTTTTACTTCTTAGTTTGTTTCTCACTTTTCTATGAGTGAATAGTACTTTTAAGCATCGTGGCTGAATAGCCACATTATACTTGAATTGATCTGAAAACAAAAAATGAAGTTTGCTTTTTCTGGTGGGTACAGATGTAAAGCACAAATAGGATTATAGAGATCTTTTGTTACTGCGAGTTCAGAGGAGAGGGCAGAGAACCATAACAGCTTCAGCTGGAGGAGTCTGCATTACATTTACATGGGCGGGAGCTGATTATGTTGCAACACGATGTGTCTGATTTGGGTCATTTTAGAAAACTCTTCAGTGGGACTAGAATTGTTATTCTGTGGTATAAACAAGTTTGTGACTGTCTTGACAATCTTCAGCTGGAAGTAAATGAAACAGCCTAGAGCTGGATACTAAGATGTAAATTATAGGGAAGATTTGTCTGTAATTAACTTAGAAAGTACCATTTGTGTTTAACTTCACCATAATTTTTCAGGACGAACAAATTGCACATTAGGTAGTGCAGGCAAGAAGCAAGGCTTTTAACAAATGGAAATGTTTTTTTTTTCCTGGTTGTAATTTCTAAGATGAACCTGTGAACTTGTAAGTTATATATTGGTTTGAGGTAATTAGCCCTTGAAAATTGTCTAGCTTTGGAGACATAATTATTTACAAGAGGGATGGAACCTGGAGAGTATCCTGATATTTTGAATCACCAGGGGAAAAAAGGATGCACTGCACTGAAGATCATAGAATGATGTGCAAAAGGAAAAATGCCATAGTCATGTAGACATATGTTAGATTTGAAATAATATTAATAAATATATTTTACAGAACACCACAGCATAGTTGGTATGACTCCTTTCCCCCCCAAATCACCTTACCTGGCAAATATTGAGCTTTTTTTTTTTTATCTTCACAGTGTTTGAAGAGCAATAAGAATTCAAAATTTCTCCAAATAAGTATTAAATTCTGTCTAAAGATCATATACTAATGTACTTATTGTATAAATCACCTGCAGAAGATTAACTGAGGAGTTTTGGACATTGTGAGTTGTAAATTACTAAAAATCTTGACAGAATAATAACCAGAATTATCTATAAAATGATCTGGTGTAAGGAGGCATCTGGTTTTCCACTTGGCAGGGCTCTAGAGGCCAAACTAAGATCCTCGGCTCATTTTTCTCTACCATTGCTCTTTAGATATCAGGATCCTAACTGCCACTATACAGATGGTATGTAGCTTTCTAAGAAATGCTTTATATTAGGGCTGAAGGTATATCTCAGTAGTAAAGTGCTTGCCTAGCATGCACATGGCTCTGCATTCCATCCCCAGAACTATAAAAGAGAAAAAAAAATTAAAAGAAAGCCTATACATGCACATGAATCAAAATTCAGTATGCCCCCTAAAATGTAGGTGGCAGATATAAATTTCTGTTCATCCCTGTTCTCCAGTAATGGTCCCTTCTCCTGAGATAGTCCCTGGTAAGCGTTCCTTAGGACTCCATACAGAGATAGCCAATGCACATCAAGTCATATAGACTCTACTTCTTTGAGTTTCCAAAAGTACAGCTCTGAACCTGTCTTTTCAAGATTTGTTCTGTTTCGGAGATTGTGCTATTATATAGATCTGCCTCATTCTTTTTAAGGAACACTATTCATTGAATTGTATGGGTGGACCATTAATTATTTACCAGTCCCCCACACATACCTGCTGCATTGGTGTGTGTTTAGATGGTTTTCAATCTTTTGCTACCTTGAATAACTCTGTTCATTCATCATTTTTTATACATCAGCATATCTGTAGGATACGTTTCTAGAAAAGGAATTGCTACTTCAAAAGAAAGGCACTGGCATTTTTTATTTCATCAGATACTACAAATACTGCAGGATATTAGGAAGTTATACTCCCACCAGCAGAGTGTGAAAGTGACATGTACTTTTAAACTCTAGACATAGCCTTTGTCACTAACAGGTATTTGTCTCTTGACTTGATCACAGTCCAAAGCCTCTGGGTGTTCTTAGGTTATGGTGGTGACTGACTGACTGACTGACTGTGATCACGACCAGTTATCTAAAACTCCTGGCTGCTGCATTTTTTACAGTTACTTGAGGGCATTGCTTATAGAAATAGGCTTATTTCTAAATGTGTTTCCTTATAGAAGAGGGGATTAAGAGAAGTGCTGTTCAGAGCCTTGAATTTTGCCAATGCAGAGGGACATTAGTGATGTTTATTTTCCTTGAGTTGAAAATCACAGGAAGGGTTCTTCCTTTCTTCAGATAAAGAAGCAGGCTGAATTTTTTTATCTTTAATGATGAAGTGCTGGTGGTGCCTTACAGCTGTGGCCTCACTCCTGAACCACTGTCCTAACCAGCTGTTACCCTCTTGCACCAGGGTCTGGCTCCCTGCCAGCAATTTCACTCTTTGCTGCTTCCTTCCCTCCTCTCCTACTTCATCTTCATTTCCCATCCTCCTTTTATCCAGTTTTGATTATCCTGTTAGAACTGTATCGCCTCTCCTTCAAGTACTGTGCTAACACTCCAGGTGCAATCATAAACCAATGCAAGCTCCATTTGATTTTTTTCCATCTATACATCTCCCTCCCTGTGCTTACTATCTTATGATCTGTGGTATTATTTTATTCCAAATATTTAAAATGTAAAGAGCCCATTTTGTTCAATTATGTGCAGTACAGCTTGCAGTGCTCACTTAAGTATGTGATTCAGGTAGTTGAGGAATATACTGTTGTAAGGATATAGCTGTGGTGCACATATATAATCCCACCTACTAGGGAGGCAGAGACAGGATCATAAGTTTGAGGCCAGCCCAGGGAACTTGGTGAGACTCTGTTACAAAATAAATTTAAAAGGGGTCTGGTAGAGCATCCTGGGTTCCATCTTCAGTACTGCTAAATGAATGTATACATGAATGAATAAAGTATTCATAAATATAATGCAAAGTTTGATGACTTTTCTTTACATTGTTTCTCCTATACAGTGTTGACCAGCCCTGAACATAGATGTTACTACAGTGTATTCTCACTTTCATACATTAAGGTCAACAAAAGATGGCAAGCAGGGCCAGGGATTTAGCTCAGTGGTTCCACCATCTGCCTGGCAAGCGCAGGGACCCAAGTTTGATCCCCAGTACCAAAAAAAAAAGATGGCAAGCTATGTAAGATTCTGGTGTTATTGCTGTTTGGTACCATCCCTTTCCATATTAGGCACTGGCTTTTATGGAGGAAGGACTTGTTTTAGCCACATTTGTGACATCCAGAACAGTATTACTTGGAGGGGCCCACAGACTAGTGTTTTTCTTGTCTGTCTTTAATAACGTTAAATGGAAGAACTTTAACAGTAGTAAATTCAATATTAAAAATTGAACTTGGGGTCTGGGGATTTAGCTCACTGGTTCCACCGCCTGTGTCACAAGTGCAAGGACTCATGTTCAAACCCTGGTACCCCACCACCACCAAAAAAAATTGAACTTGTTTTTTTCTATGTTTTTGTTAAATTTTTTCTCTGCAGTTCATTTTATTTTATTCTGCAAAATATTGATCCATCATAACTGAGATTTTTAAAATAAATTTTTAAATCCTTCAAATTTCAGTGACTTTCTAGCTTGTAAGCAGAATGCATTGCTATAAATGTCATTGCCTTGCTTTGTTTTCACAGAATGACAAATGTGGAATCCACTTGTAATGCTGGGGGAAATGAGACACAGTGACAAAATTTCTTGCCTAAGGCTGCTGCATTACTGGGATTAGATTTTCCCCTTTCCATTTCTGTAATCAGCCTAAGAGGCCTCCTCAACTTTTCATGTTATGATATTTTAATTAGATTCTGAGAGTGAGTGGAATAAGAGAGAAAATCATTTACCAAAAGAGAACTGCATTTTTTATCCTTCACAGAAAGGTGTCAATAGCATTTCCTCCATATTATTTTTGCTTTAATGCCATTTTCTGAACTATTGTACTTTGGAAAATGCTGAGGAAAAGTTTAATACCATGACTTGCACTCAGAAAAAAAGTCTTCTCTGTGTTGAATGTTTTTAAAAGCTTGCAGGCAACATATAAGTAATAAAATCTGGGGAAATTTGCAAGTGTCACAAAGTCAGCCTAATGGAGAGATTTTGGTTTCTGTCTAGGTTAAGATATAACCCAAGGAGACAATATAAACATTGGGGAAATTGATTCTGAGTGTGGCTGCAGTGTCCCTAATTGTGTGTGAGCAGAGTTGGTAGGTGTTAGGAGATAGGACATACAAGTCCACAAGACTTGTGAAGCATGAAGATCTGAGAGGGGTATTAGATGATAAAAGTATGAAAACAAGAGAGAGAGGATTGGAAAAAATGAAGACTTGGACAGACAGCCTTGATGCTTTGTGGGTGGGCCAAGTTCTGTTCTAAAGAGCCAGAAATCAAGTGTGCATGTAGAACCTAGAATACAGAATTTCTTACTCTTTGTATTCATTTAAATAGCACTGAACAGAAATGTTTGCTTTATCTTATTGAGTTGTTCCTCTTCTGTGGCAGAAACAAATAAACGTAATTACAAATTTATTATTCACAGCAAGTTGTTAATCTTTTATACATTAAATGCATATCATAATATAAATAAATATCTTCTTGCCTTTGTTAGAAAGTTGGGGTATGGCTGTGTTTTTATAACAATGGTGTTATATGTATCATTTTCCCATAAGTCATGATATAAAATGATGTGAGGGATAACTATTCTAAAAGTGCTACTTTTAGGTTTTTTGGGGGTTTTGTTTGTTTGTTTGTTTGTTTGTTTTTTGGTACCGGCAATCAAACTCAGGTCCTTGTGCTTACGAGGCAGGCCACCGAACCACTGAGCTAAATCCCCAGCCCTAAAAGTGCTACTTTTAAAACTCTCAAAAATATGTTTTTAAAAATTGGTACACTTCCCAAACATTAAGAACCATTTTCACTGAGTGCTTACTGCAAGTTTGTGTATGTATGTCCCTGAGGTTACCAAAATGATGTATCCTTTGTTCATTCATACCTCTGCCAACATGTTTAAATGCCTGCTGGGTTCGACAAGTGGCCCAGGAGCCCAAGAAGGATTCCCATTCATGAGGCACTAATAGACCCTGCAAGATGGTGCCAATGTACAAATTACTGTGAAGCTTAAATGAAATGATATATCTAAAATACCTGGCATAGCCCCTGAAATACAGGCACTCCAGATGAGTATTTTCTTCCCAGGAATGATAGAGACTGCTTATGAGATGTTTGTACAACTCACTGTGAAGATAAACTGAATCTTGCCTCATATAGAATGTCACTTTACTGATTTAAAAAAATAGTGTAAGGGAGGAAAACATTAAAATAATTTATTCCTTTAGAATAGCAGTAGAAAATGCCTGGGCCGGGGATTTAGCTCAGTGGTGCCACCACCTGCCTCACAAGCACAAGGACCTGAGTTTGATCCCTGGTACCAAAAAAAAAGCCAATTTAAGAGAACACCAAAGAATAAAATGAAAGAGTATTAGGAAAAATTCACGTGTAAATGAATTGTAGAATTAAATGGGTTTTTAAAAAGTGTATATACCTAATATTGTACTTGTTTTCAGTGCTGTCTTCTTGAATGTTGGCCTATAGTCACTCTTGATGTACCTGGAAAGGAGGAAACCATCATCTCAGTGAGTGATCTTAGGTATTCATTATTGCTGTGAACTCTCAGAAAGTTCAGGCTAGACATCAGGAGGAATTAGTATTGCAGGAGTTCAAATCTATAGACATAAAGCTGGCGCTTCCTCTAGGAAAGATACATTTCCCTCCACTTGCCCCTGAAGGCTGATAAATCTTTTCAACCAAAGTTTTTGTATGAATGGGTTGTGATCTGGACAGAAATTTGAATATGATCACATAGGCTGATTCAAAAAGTATTTTTGTATATGTATTATGAATAGTGTGAATCCAAATTTAAATAAACTGAAAAAAACCAACAGATTTATGACATAATGGGTTTTCTATATTCCAGGGGAGAAGTACCTCCAGTTTTGTAATTCTTTCTTTACCTAGAAAAGTAACTGACATTTTTAGCATTTTCCTTGCTTGACTGATAGTATTTCCTGAATCAATTTGAAGAGACTACTCTTTTTTCCAGTGCTAGCTAGTGAAAATTTCTGTGATGATCAAAATGCTATAAAGCTGTGCTCCTCAGTGTGGCTACTGAGCATACGAAATGGAGTTAAACTAGAACAATTGAGAAACTGAGTTTATAATGTATTTGGTTTTTATTATAAATATAACCTTAAATAGCTGTCATGTGCCATAATGAACAGTGTAGTTCAAATCTACATATATTAATTCACATGGGTTAAAATACATTTCTGAATCAATTTAAATAGGTTTCAGATTAGATAATAATAAAGAAGTTGGTAATTAGAAATTCTGGTTTGCAAAAAGCCTTTTCTCAATACTCCATTAGGTTTGAAACTTCAAAAAGATAATACAAATAAGTGACTTAAAGTGTTCCTTTTAATATTTTTCTTTTCTTTTGTCTTTTCTATTTTCTATATTTTTTTCAAGTTGGTAGCCACAACTAAAAGCATTTTTACAGATATAAGAATTAAACCAGTAATTTCATTGTTTCTGATGGTATGCTTTATTTTTAAATTAATTTTATTGGTACATTTAAGGTATACAATATAATGACATTCATCATTGGAAATTTGTACCTTTACATAATCCATCTTGGTTCTTGTTTTTTTCCCCATTCCCCTGCCCACCTTCCACCCCTCCACCCCTCCCTATCTACAAAGACTTTGTTTCCATTTTTTCATTTTCTCATATTAATTCCATTCCCTTCTTTCTTTTTCCCTACCCCTCCCGCTTCCTCTTCCTCTTCCCCTTTGCACTTTTTAATCCTATTTTACATTATCTGTTATACATGTTAGTCCTTATTTACACTTCCATTTTCTCACACTAAAGAAACTTTGGCATTTACACATGTGCATCCTATTTATTTCGTGATGGTATGCTTTATAAGAAATAGACAAGCCAGGAGTGGTGGCACACACCTGTAATCCAAGCACTATAGGATGCTAAGACAGGAGGATTCCAAGTTTGATCCTGGCGTGGGCGACTTAGCAACTTAGCAAGACCTTGTCTCAAAATGAAAAATTAAATAAAAGGGTTAGGGATGTTACTCAATGAGAAGGCTTTGGGTTCAGTCCTCACGAGTCCCTAGGTTCCATCTCTATTTCAGTGAAGAAGGAAGGAAGACAGAGAGGTAGGGGAGGGGAGGGGAGGGGAGAAGGGACGAGGAGAGGAGAGGAGAGAAGAGAGTGCATAGGCCCAACTCCGCACTAGTCTCAGATCCTACTTTGTTATGCTTGGTGAGTGCTTTGAGACCACAGTAGGAGGGACCAAGATGATATAATTTAATTTCTTATGATATCTGTCATGGAGCACTTTTTTGTTTAGATAATGTAATCAATCAGTTTTCTCTTCCTTTTGTGGCTTTCATATTTTTGTCTCATATTTTCAGACTACAACTGACCTTTAGAAATACATCTCAGGCTGGGGATTTAGCCCAGTGGCACTGTGCCTACCTTGCAAGTCCAAAGTCTTGAGTTTGATCACTGGTACCAAAAAAAGGGGAGGGGGTCTCAGCAACTTATAACCTATAATGTGGGAAAACATTTTTACCAGCTGTTCCTCAAAGGACTACTATCCAGAATATACAAAGAACTTTTAAAAAGTCATATCCCCCCAAACTTAAAGACCCAATCCAAAAATGGGCATCTGAAATGAATAGACATTTTCAGAAGTAGAAACAGCAAATAAACATATGAAAAAATGTTCAACATCACTGCCATTTAAGAGATGTAGATGAAAACAACCCTGAGATTCTACCTCACCCCAGAAAGAATGGCTGCTATTAAGAAATCAACCAATAACAAATGCTTGCAGGTCTGTTGGGAAAAAAGAACTTTTTGCCACTGTTGGAGGGAGTGTAGATTGGTGCAATGTAGAGATTCTCAAAAAACTAGGATTAGGTCCAGGGATTTAGCTCAGTGGTTCTGCCACCTGCCTCTCAAGCACAAGGTCCTGAGTTCTATCCCCAGTAACCTACCCCCCCAAAAAAAACTAGGATTAGAGGTACCTTTTGACCCAGCTCTTCCTCTTCTGGGTATGTTCATGAAAGAATTAAAAGTATTATACCACAGTGATATATGTGCACCCATGTTTATAGCAGCACAGTTTGTGGTATCTAAATCTTGGAAACAGACCAAATATCTATCAACTGATGACTGGATAAAAAAGATATGTTTTTAAAAAATATAAAATGGAGCACTAATCAGCCATAAAAATGATGAACTAGAGACACTTATAGCTAAATGGATGCACCTTGAAAACTTACTCTTAAGTGAAATAAATAGGACACACGTGTATAAATGCCAAAATGTTTCTCTGGTGTGAGAAACTGAAAGTGTAAATGAGGACCAAAATGTATAATAGATATGTAAAATAGGAAGAAAAGTTTCACAGGGGAAGGGGAAGTAGGGAGGAGGCCAGGGGAAAGGAAAGGAAAGAAAAAATGAGAAACGGAAAAAACGGAAACAAAGCTTTTGTAAATAGGCAGGGGTGGAGGGATGGAAAGGAGGGAAGGAGAATGGGAAAAAACAAGAAGCAGGTACATCATGTACAGCCACAAATTCCCAGTGATGAATGCAATCATAATTCATACCTACAATGTACTAATAAGCTTAATGAATAACAAAATAGGTCTCAATTTTAAAAAGGGGCTGAGATGCAGTTATCCATAGTAGTATCTTTTTGCTTTCCCTTTTTAATATCAAAGCACCATTTTAAATTGCAGAGTGTGATAGTTATGTTTTTAAAGAAAATTGTTGATTAACTAAAGGCCATCTTCACCAGTTTGTCTTCATTGTGTGTCATATTTCAGTAAACTGGTATATTTGGAATCAGTGCATTCTAGTCAAAAGTAATTTATTTATTGATCACCTGTTACATGTCAGACACCTTTCTTGGCGTTGGGAATACAGTGATGAACAAAATGCAAACATTTCTCATAGAGCTTAAATTCTAGAGAAAGCCTTTTTATTTCTACTTCAATAGAAGAGTTTTCCCAAAATAATTATTTTCTTTTATCTTGCAAGAGCATAAATTACCACAATTTTATGATTCTATTTATTTTTGAGCATTAAGATTCTTGAGTTGCCTTAAGGCCTTTATTTCTTAGAATTATTGGTATTGAAGAGAAGCTCTCTGAATCACGAAAGAAGGTTTTTTTGTTTTTAAACAAATACGGATCCTCTTGCCTCAACCTTTGAAATACTTGGAATTACAGGAGACTGTGACAAGAGGATCTCATGTTTGAGCCCACACTGGATAACTTAGTGACTAAGCAAGACCCTGTCTAGAAGTTTTTAAAATTGAAAAGAAAAAGACTGTGTGAAGGCCCTGCATTCAATCCTCAGTAGAACAAAAAAACAAATCGAAAACAAAACAAAAACCTTTTAGATCTTTCCCCAATCCTATTCCTTTCCCTCCCTTGCCACTTTACAGATATTCATGCTTTTTTACTTTATTACTTATGTATATGTAAATCTACATATTGTGCATAGTAAGTATGTGTATGTTTTAAACTTAGGTAAGTGCTGGCATATTGTTCACATCATTCTTCAAGTTGATGTCTTTATATTCACAACTGTTTGTAGAGATTTATAATACTTGTAGATATATTTCTTTGGAAAATGAAGATAATAATAAATAGTATCAACTTCCTAGAGTGTTTGTGAGGCTAGACTAAGGTATATAAAACAGTAGTTCAGGCCCTGGCACACAATACACATCCAATATGTGTTAACTGTTATCGTCACATGGTTATTCATATTAGTACTACATGGCAAAAGATATAGTATGTGTCTCCTTGGCCCATGCAGACTTTAGAACATGTGACTGAAAGTTGCATTTTTGGCTGAAGCATATGCTTAACTCTATTTTTTTTAGATATTGCCAACATCCTCTCTAAAGAGGTGGTTACAGGTTTTCTTCTGTCAGCCCTGCAAGAGCCTCTGCTTCCTTACCAGAACTTTATATCATAAGATGAAATTTTGGGCAATCCCATAGGTGCTAAAATGCATCTTATTTCTTTTAATTTGCATTTTCCTTACATTTAATGACTTTGAAATATTTTATTTTATTTGTTTTTTGAGACAGGGTTACATTATGTAGTTCAGGCTGGCCTTGAACTCATTGTGTATCCCAGGCTGGCCTAGAATTCGTAGTGATCCTCCTGCCTCTGCCTCCCAGTGCTGGGATTACAGGCCTGTGCTACCACACCTAGCTGAAAATGTTTTCATGTCTTTATTGTTCACTCAGGGTTGTTGTTGTTGTTGTTGCTGTTGTCTATTGACTGTGTTCATAGTCTTTCCCCGTTTTTTTCTGAATTGTGATCTTTTCCTTACTGCATTGTAGAACTACCTTATGTACCTAAATAGTAATTTTTTTCAGATTACATCATAGCCTACAGGTTTTGTTTTTTAATTTGAAACCATTACTTTCATCAAAGCAGAAAAATAAGGTATGGGGGTGGTGTGGTTCCGTGGCTCAGCCTTTGCCTAGCATGTGCAGGGCCCTTAGTTTGCTCCCCAGTACACACACGAATTTATGACCCATGTCTCCTGCACCACTTCTCCATGCCCACCCTCTCTCCCCAGGGCCAAGTGCTTCTGCCCTCTAAGCTTCTGCTTCCCATGATCATTTCTTTCATAGCGTTGAATATGCTTACACCTTTTGCATCCTTATTTTCAACTGTGAACGCCTCCTTGTCGCACACTGAAAGGGAGTAAAGCCTTGTTGTTTCCAGCCCCACGTCTCATTCTCATCACCCATCCTAACAGCCAGCTGTAAACCCACAGCCTTCTTGTCACTGCCCTCTCAGCAGCTCCCTTGCTGCATATTCTAAACATCAATTTTTAGCACCTGTGTTATCTGTCACCATGCTCCCATCTCCATTCCATCTTTGTGAAATTTCTTCTTTTCCTATGCATCTTAAGTATAGGTTTGTTTGTTTCTTCCTTTTTCTGATTTGTATGTCACTTTATTTTACTAAGAAGCAACGCTGAAAGGCAAATGTATTTGCCTCATACATTGGTTGTGTACAGAAATTATCCACTACAGCTTTGAAATCTGTTTTTCATAACCTGTTTATGATTTTTTTCACAGAGTATTTGTGGAACTGAAACTAGAGTTTCTGGTTAGACAGGGCAAAATGAGCTTTTAGATACTTGTAGTTCTTTCATGAGCACCTACTTCTGTCCTGTCTACCTCAGGTCTATGGTAGACGAAAATTTTGAACAGAATCATGTAACCTATTACTCAGAGTAATGAATGCCTTATTCATCCTGGTTTGGGATCATCTATCAATGTGGGGAAGAATTGTGTTTTTCTCTTTCCTGGAGCCAAAGAGAGCAAAACCCATCTCCATTATATTTCCCTGATGTTAGGCTATGAATTTCCTTGAATGATAAATAGCATCATTGAATTTCCATTTCCTATTCAATTTTTTATAAGTTAAAGGAAGAATAGTAAAGAGAAAAAAGACTTTTATATACAGAAAATGATAACTGCATTGTGAAATCTTGCAGTTTTGAGGCAGATGCATCGATCTTCAGTCGTGCTTCATTTCCATTGCCTGGTGATTGGTGTCTCTGGAATTAAGTACTGTATTGCTTGACTTGGCCAGTTCTCCTGCCATAAACCTGAGGCTATTCCTTTCTTGTGCCATGATGATAGCCTCTAAATATAAGATATATATGTATGGAGCTGAATAAATATGAAACATGTCTTACTGTACTTGTAGTAATGAAGATGTAGAGGGAAAAGTGCTCACCAGAATTTTATGTGATAGTCACCAAAATGTTCACTGTGGTCATGGCTAGGGAGGAAAATTATATGGAATTTTTGTTGATCTACATTTTCTATATTGGATCTGTAGTTTCTGGAATATAGTTATGCACTGCATAATGACGTATCAGTCAACAGCGGACCACATGTACCTACAAGGCTGGTTCCTGGGATTGTATCATTCAGTGACACTGTAGCTGTCTTGGTTCATGAAGTACACTCTGATGTTAACACAATGATGCAACCACCTAACATTGCGTTTCTCACAATATGACCCCGTCAGTAAAGCAACATGAATGTTTTTGTTTTTGTAAGAGTAGGTGCCTCATGTGATCATGCCACTGCGGCTGAAATAGTTCCCCACTCTGCTACTTGGTTTCGGGTGATCCCGCCTAGCAGCTTTTCCTGTGAGAAATTTACCTTGCCTATGACAGAGAAAGTGTCCTCCTGCATTGAAGACTATAGAGCTCTTAGGTTACTTTTTTTTTTTCTTTTTCATGGGGTCCACTGGTCATTCAATATTTTCTAAACATCCATGAGCTGAATTCTCAGAGAATAAATACCTCTTTGTATACCCCAGCCTTCATAACTTCATCTGTAAAATGAAAATAGTAGTACTTCCCCTGAAGTCTCCACTGTTGTTATTTTCTGTTTTATATCTCTATGATGAAAGAATTTAGATTTAATTTCATTTTTAAAAACTGGCACTTCTGTTTTAAAGATTGTAATCTGGACTTCAGTGGAGTGCAGTATATTTTGTTTTTGTCTTTCAAACCAGTCTCAGTGATCCTACTTTTTGCATAGAAGTGTAGTGTTACACATTCTACTTTGAGTTGGCACATTATAAACACAAATCTTCTTTCTGAGTAGAATGAGGCTTCCCAACCCTGACAAGTAGTAAATGGGCCACAGGCGAGGAGAGGGGAGGGCCTCTGTGGACAGATTGCTCCACTTAGGTAGGTAGTTCAGCAGGCGTTCTTTCCCCTGCACGGTTCATGCTTCATTACAAAAGCTCTAGTCATTAAACTGGGGCATTGTGAAAGATCTATGATCGATAATTATAAAATAATCATAGTAATGGCTACTATTTATTGAGTACTTAATATGTGCCAGGAATTGTGTTAAGTGCTTTCCACACATTGTCTCATTTATCGTCAGAACAACCCTGTAAGATGGGTACTATTATTAGTCCCATTTAAAAAATGTAAAATGACATATCAATTTGTGAAAGTGTTATAGTACATTACAAAAAATTATGAAATAAAGTCAAAAGTATGATGTAAAATACTTTATTTCTCACCTTTTTTTAACTGTCTAAAAAATCTATGAAACAATTTCTTATTTAGAAAATATAATGTGCTTTTACTTTTTTACCCAAAGTAAAATCTGGACCCTTTCTTTCTGTTTGCATTCCTGTTTTAGCAACTTTAACCATTTCTTTGGGGGGGGGGGTACCAGGCACAGAACTTGGGTCCTTGCGCTTTCGACGCAGGTGGTGGAACCACTGAGCTAAATCCCTGGCTAATCTTCTTTTTTTTTTTGGTACCGGGTTTGGAACTCCAGCCCTTGCACTATGTGAGGCAGGTGCCAGAATCACTGGGCTAAATCCCCCACCCATCCTTGGCTAATCTTAACCATTTCTAAATCTTGGATGTGTCCAGCTGAATATCAAACAGGTTGTATAAAGGGAATGGCAAAAAAGATAAAGTACGTCTTAAAAATACGTTATTTTGGCATATCACTTAGCTGTTGCTGGTGAATAATCACAAAATATCAGCTGAACAATTAGCTTTAATTAGCATAAACAATAAGAATTTATTCTGGGACCAGGGATTTAGCTTAGTGGTTCCACTGCCTGCCTCACAAGTGTAAGGTCCAGAGTTCGATCCCTGGTAAAAAAAAAAAAAAAAAAAAAAGAATTTATTCTTAAGCACATATTTTTGGTCAGCTGGAATGGTTCTTAGGCTATAAGTTTGCAGTTTGGCTGGGCTGGTATATTTTGGGGCCCAGGTTAATGGTAATAGAATGGTATGTTCTTCCGATGCTGATGGCAGAAGCAGAATGGATAAACCAAATACATGAATATAAATAAGTCCACTAAAATTCCAGGGGACAGACAAATTGGATGTCAAGAGTGAAGTTAAGGGATAAAGAAGCACATACCTACCATGAGTGTCCTTAACTTTGAGGCCAAAGTGAAGATACAGATTATTAGACAACTACAGACAAATGACAAAGTTACACTAATAATAAGCTTCCATACCTACTCCTAAGTAACTAACACATGAGATAAAAGGTGTGGCTGTATATATATTTCTTTATGAGATATGAAAGTAGGTTGGCATGTGAAAGCAGGGTGACCAGCTAAAAAGGTTAGTGTTACAGGCATGGCATAAATTAAGAATGTTTTAGTGACTGATATACTTACAGAAAAATATAAAAAGACTAGGTATAAAAGTATTATAAGGCAGAAGAGGAGATTCCTCTTTATCCATGTCAATTGGCTTTCCATTGCTATGACAAAATACCAAAGAAAATCAGCATAAAAGGAGGAGAGTTTATTTTGGCTCACAGTTTCAGAAATTGCTGTGCATCATCGCTCTGTTCTCTTGCTTTTGGGGTGGTGGTGAGGTGGAACTTGATAAAGCGTGACCAGTGGAACAGAGCTGCTGACCGCAGCATAACTGAGGTCAAAGAGAGAAACTGGAAGAGGCTGGGCTCCTAATACTTCTTTGAGGGCACACCCCAGGGGCCCAATTTCTTCCCACTTGGCTTCACCATCTCCCAGTGTTATCACAGTCTGGCGATCATGCTTTTAACACATGAGGGAATGAGAAGATATGAAAAATGTCCACAATTCCATGAGCCTGGAGAACTTAGGGAGGTTTTGGTGCAATTGACCAGGAAAATAAATTTGTGAGGGGTGACTGGGTGAGAAGTGCTCTTACTTTTCATGGCTAGGTTTCAGGTATCAGCAATCATCAAATTGGTCATTTTCTTAAGATGCGTGGACCTCTGTGGTATGTTGAGATGGAAACATTAATTACCTTTGTGATTGTGAGCTGATTTCTGATGTCTCTTTCAACTCTTAAATTCTAGAATCCTTTGACTTTCACTAAGACTTACAGCTGAAGCAGAACGAGCAAACTGTTGCTCATAGGTGGTTAGGTAGAGAGAAAAGAACAGATGATGACAGGGATCAAACCAGTGTCCTCCAGGTAAATGTTCTTGATCTGCATAATGTTGTTGTTTAGTTATTCCTTTTTTATTTTCTTTTTTCTAATTTGAGACTCTGTAGGCCAGTTAATGCTTTTCTACCCTCTTGCCTTAGATCTACCCACTTCACACATTTACGTTGCATCTAATATCAAATACCTGGAAGGCATTTGGCATTTTGATTCTTATTCCGTCTTAAGGCTCTACTAATTGCTAATGGGAAGGTAGAAAGCAGTGTAATAAAATTAGGAAAAAACAGAGATAGGTAAACACTGAATCATGAGAACTAAGATTAACATACTAAAGATGTACACATTTAGCTGTGGTTCAGAAGGTTGAAAATCAAGCTTATGAAAATCTTTTTTTTTTTTACAACTTGAGTAGATTTTGGATTCTGCCAAGGGTAGAAACAATGTCCTTACTGTGTTCTGAAATTTTTTCTTACAGAGAGATTACAGTACTATATTCTACTACAGGTGTTAAAAAAAAGTTAAGTTCTTCAGTTTCAAAGGAAAGAGACAGGAGGTCCTAGAAACAGGAAGAAAATGAGAACAAAGGATTAAAAGATGCCTTTCTTTTTCAAATAATAATAGAGTTTTTGTCTGGAATAACCCAGATAAGATAGATGTTTTGTACACTTACTGCTTTTCTGATAGCAGTGAGAAAGCTGAAAGTA
Source organism: Fukomys damarensis (assembly GCF_012274545.1). Classification (NCBI taxonomy): domain Eukaryota; kingdom Metazoa; phylum Chordata; class Mammalia; order Rodentia; family Bathyergidae; genus Fukomys; species Fukomys damarensis. The sequence goes on along the minus strand of NW_022900921.1, from coordinate 31,978,570 downwards.
GTTTTCCAATGTATGTGCAAATATATTTAAGAAATACCCTTTTTTGTCACTAGCCACTTTTTCTGGATCAAATATCTCTAACATGTTTACTTCTTTTTCCCCTTCTGTAGAAATGACTTGCTGATGGTCTGTCGCCAACTGAATATGGAAGAATCTGTGGCTGAGATCATGGACCAGTTGGGTGCAGATGAAAATGGGAAGATTTCCTTTCAGGATTTTACAAGGTGTCATATGCAGCTAGTCCAAGAAATTAGGAAGGAAGAAGTAGACCTCTCCGTGAAGTCAGACAACTCCTGGAAAAAGAAGAAGCTGAGAGACAGAATTGCTTCCTGGCCCACAAGCAGTGACAACAGTCTGGGTAGGTACAATGAGGAGGCAGTACGGCAGTGCCCCACTGGCTCCACTGTGTGATCTCTGTAAATAAGGCTCCTGCCCAACTGTCCTGGGGCTGCGCTCCTGGCCACACTTGCCTTGGGTGGGTGCTCAGTATTTTCCCCAATGCTGTTCAACAGTTTGTTGATTTCCATACATAATAATGCTTATTCAGACAGCTTGGAAGAGGTGGGGCAAATGGATGGTAAAGGTCATAAAGGTGTCAGCCGGCCTTAGGAACTATTTTGGGGACTTCTTTACAGCTTAGTGTTGCAGTTTTCAAAAGCCATTTCTTTTTTATTTAATGCTAGAAAATGTTTCTATATAGTTTTCCTACTCATAAGTGTTATTATTTCCTTTAGGTACAAGATAAGCAGTTGGAAAGAAAGTTTTTAATAATGTTGCTAATTATTGAAACTGGGTGAGAGGTTATCTTATATATATATTTTCGAGTACTCAGATATATATATAAATGGCATGTCTGAACTTTTATATACACAGTGAAAAGAAAAGAGGCACCTTAAAAAGTAGCCTAAAAAAAGGAACAGAGGAAAGCATCTGAGTTTTCTACCTATACTTCAGGATCCCTCTCACCTTGAAAGTATCTCCTGCATCTCTTTTAATGTTTCTCTCTATGCTGGGTAGATCTAGCAGCGAGAAGGTAAAGCTCCATGTTATTAGCCCATAATTTATTTTGTATCTAGATCTACATATACTAATTAGCGTGGATAATTATGTAGTGCCTCAGAACACACACATGTACACACACACACACACACACACACACACACACACACTGAGCAATGCTCCTGACAGTAGAATAATTTTGAGCATAACTACTGGATAGGTGAAACAATAAAAACACCCACATACACTCTGCACCTTACTACCTTAATGGATTCTACTTTAGTGAAAAATGTGATATCTGGTAATGCACGAAGTTCATGTGCTTGCAGCACAATATGTAGAAATATTTAATTTGAAAAAAACTTTCCTGAGTATTAAAGTAATATGTGTTTATTATAGAAAAATTGTAAAGCAAATGCAGTCAGAAGAAAATAAAAGTCATCTTTAATTTTACCAGGCAGCAACTACTGCTTACATCTGATATGCTTCTCTCTCTCTCTCTCTCTCTCTCTCTCTCTCTCTCTCTCTCCCCCACATCCAGTCTGTATGTGTGCACATACATCTGCACCTGATTTTCTTTCCTTTCTTTTCTTGTTTTCTGATTATTTCACTTTTTGGTGCTGAATATTGAACTTGGGGCTTTGTACATGCTGAACCTGTGCTGTACCCCTCAGCTGTATCCCCAGCCCTTCTTTTTACTAGTTTTTTCACATACTTTCTATATGGCTTTGTATCTTGCAATTTTCCTTTGATATTCTCTTCATGCTTTTATATCATGTTAAAAAACATGATTTGTAATGGTTTCATGGCATAAAATAGACACTCAGTAAATATTTATTAAATGAAAGAATGAGTGGAATTCTTTCTGCCTAGCCGTATTTTTTAATTTTCTGCCAAGAACATGAGTTTCTTATATAAGTACACGAGTGTATACATATATGTATATATATGTTTGAAATGTTAAGTAAACTGTGGAACATCCCAGCAGTTAAATACCATAGAGCTATTAAAATAATGTAAAATGTGTGTCAAATTTGAACATGGAAGAAATACTTTTGTGAAAAAAAACATACTATTTAATTGTCAAAATGTATTTAATATACTAGAGGTCTATACATCTTTTGAAAAGAATGTGTTTTAAAGAATTGCTGACTTATTTGATCATCACATGAGATTAACTGAAGCAAAGAAAGGTTGAAAAACAGTTCTCTTTTTATCCTTTTTTAAAATAGCTTTGTACACTTAAGAGGTAGCTGAGAAGAGGTGAACCAGCGAAAGGCCGTTAGCTTTGAAACCTCTGACCAGTTTATCCTGGCTTCAGAGTGTGTGTAATCACTTGAGTGTGAATCCTGGTTCTGTCACTTCCTGCAGGCTTGACATTAGACAAATTGTTTAACTTCTTTGAGTCTCTGTTGCACTGTGTAAAGTAAGAGCAGTTACTGTTATTTGGAGAAGCAGATGAGTTAATATACATGTGCAAACACGTAAAGCAATACCTGGCATGTAATGAGCATTAAATCCATGTGTAGTAGTCTGTTTTGCTTTCTGTAATGAAATACCTAAGGTTTGTTAATTTTATTATGAAAATAGGTTTATTTGAGCTGGGGATGTAGCTCAGCAACACAAAGCCTTCCTGACAAGTGTGAGGAGGCCTTGAGTTTGCTTGACATTAGACAAATTGTTTAACTTCTTTGAGTCTCTGTTGCACTGTGTAAAGTAAGAGCAGTTACTGTTATTTGGAGAAGCAGATGAGTTAATATACATGTGCAAACACGTAAAGCAATACCTGGCATGTAATGAGCATTAAATCCATGTGTAGTAGTCTGTTTTGCTTTCTGTAATGAAATACCTAAGGTTTGTTAATTTTATTATGAAAATAGGTTTATTTGAGCTGGGGATGTAGCTCAGCAACACAAAGCCTTCCTGACAAGTGTGAGGAGGCCTTGAGTTTAATTCCTGATACCAAAAAAAAAAAAAAAAGAAGAAGTTTATTTGTCTCATAGTTTCCTGGAAATTCAAAGGCCAATGTCACATAATGGCCTTCGTGCTGGGAGGTGCCCAAGAGACCCAGGACATTAGATGGTAAAAGACAAGGAAGTCCTTCTTATAAAGTCACAAGGATTCAACTTTGGGGGCTCCACCCTGATGACCTGATGTAATAATCCTAATCAACCCCAAAATCCTACCTCAAATATCATAAAGTTTTCACTCTTTTCATTCCGCACAATGGGGATTAAATGGCCACCCAGTTTTAAATCCTGCAGATTGTCAGATATGTATTGGAAAACAACCTCCTACTCAGTCTAATGTGAATCAAACACATTTTAATTTGACAGTAGTTAAGATTTATGTGTTTAATTATTCCTTCTATTTTCTATGTCATCAGCATTTTCCTCTGTCTGTGTTTAGATAAATTCCATTATCTCCCACTTTGGGGTGGAGAGAAACCCTCTCTTGACTCCATGCCCTCCCATCTTCTTCAGTTGTCTGATCTTGCTTTTGATACATTCATGTTGGCCAATCCCTTACTTCCTTTGCTGTTTATGTCTAGATTTTTGGCATGCATTCTCCCTATGTATGTTCCAGCTATACTGATCTTTGACATACATCCTGTCACATGTCTCGATTCTTTTACATATGTAATACAATTTTTGTGCCAATTTTTGTCCCAAATATTTATATCTACTCGTGCCCTTTCCCATGAGCTTTGGAATCAGGAAAGTGGACACACAACCCTGGTATCTTCTAGACCTTCTCACTTTAATACAATCAAGAAGTACTTGGTTTCCTTTCTCATTCTTCCTCCGAGGCGCATTCCTCTCCCAGTTATCTTCATCTAGAAAATATTTGCATCTAGGAAATACCTCTATCTTCCTGGTTTTTTGCGTGCTGGCCAGTCCCATTGTCTCTTTTGCCAAAGCATATTCAGAATATGTCCATTTCCTTTATTTTCCTGCTGCTATCCTTATCCAAATTCCTGTTCCTTGCCTTGCCTACTAAAACTGCAACTGGCCTTTCTGAATCTTCCCTCGATCCCAGCATTTCATTCTCTACCATGAAGTGAGAGTGGGCTTTTAAAATTCTAAAAATATGTTTCTGTTATTCTTTTTTTTTTTTTGGTACCGGGGATCAAACTTGGAATTTTGCACTTAGAGGCAGGTGGAGGCACCACTGAGCTAAATCCCTGGCCCTGTTTTTGTTAGTCTTGTGTCTAAAATGTTCTGTTGCTTTCCTATTGTCTTGAAGTTAAAACACTTTATCACAGTTTGATCAACACCCACCACTCTGAATTGATCTCACAGTGATTCCCGATTTACTGTATCTATTCCAGACATCCCAATCATTCTGAAGTTCCTCCACTTTAGCAAATTGAGTCAGCCTCCTGACTTTTGTCCAACACTTACCTTCAGCCTAGAACCATATATATACAACTTGTTTGTTGCAGTTGGCTTTTTCCTGTTATTCCCATTTCAAAATGTGCTCTCTTCAAGAAGGCTTTCCCTAGCCAACATAACCTCCTGTCATTCATTCTTTCACATCCCCCCATTGCTGCCTACCACTTATCCTTATCTGACACTACATTGTGTATCTACTTGAACAGTCACTATGTAGCGTCCCCAGTGCAATGAAAGTTCTACCAGAGTATTTATGGCCTTGCCCATTTTGTGACTGCAATATCCCCGCACTCAGAATAGTACCTGGGAGATGCTCAATCATATTTGTTGAATAACTGAATAAATAAGCACCATGTATGTATTTATACTCTTTGAATGATACAGAGAAGTGGAGAAGTACAATGCATGATCTCAGATGCTAAGAAACTTAAAAATTAATTGTAGAGACATGAGCATCTGACAAATTATATAGCAACACTTTTTTTTCCCTTTTTTATTATTTTATGCTGGAGACAGAACCCAGGGCCTTGCACATGGTAGGCAAGTACTCTACGACTGAACTACAACTCTAGCCCTAGCAGTAAGATTTCAATTACAGTTAATAAAATGTAAGGTGCTATTGATTGGTACAGAAAATATAGTCTATAATAAACATTGAGAAAAACCTGTAAACATAAGTTTCAAGAGAAGGCTAGGATTTTACCTGTGCCTACAAGATGGAGAGAAGCAGAATATTGGGCTGTTGTGAGAAAACCATAAGAAAACTTTAGTTTAATAGTTAACTGTCAGAAAAAACTTTCATCATGAGCTCTGACATTTCACAGCACATCCACAGTAGGGAGTAGAGCTGGCAGGAAAACAAAACCTGTCAAAGCATTACATGCACAACTTGGAGGAGGAATGTCAACAGATTCATTTTTTCCAAGTGTTTCCCATAGAATGGTGATTTTAAGAGTTACTTATAAATATTAGATGAAGAAAGAATTCCTTTGTCATATAACTTGAAAACATTGGCTTAAAGTAGATGAGTAGTTTTCTTTTTTTTTTTCAATGCATCGACAGAAAATTTTATTTTAGGTACAGTAAAACTTTACCAACTGAGGAACTCTGATTATAGTTAGGGGCTCAGTTTTGCTTTGTTTTGTTCTGTTTATTTGTTTTGTTTTGTTTTCCAGTTTTTTTTCAGCTTTAATTGAGTTTATTGGTACATTTTAGGGATACAGTACAGTTACATTCATTGTTGGGATCTTGTACCTCTACATGACAAGTCTTGATTCTCATTTTTTCCCCTTACCCCTGCCCTCCCTTCACCCCCTCCTCCCCTCCCCATCTACAAACACTTTATTTTCATCTTTTCATTATCTCACATTTTTTTTCTTTTCCCTTATTACCCTTCCCCTACCCATCCGATGAGTAGTTTTCTTACTGCAAGATATCTCAGCTTTTAATATGCCAATGCTTCTTGTGAATCTTCAGGAAAAGAAAAAAATGTAGCATTTCCCAAACTTAAATGACATTTCTCTTAGGCTTTGCATTTTCTGCTCAAATATACTTTGGGGGATAATTAAGTTACCCAGATAACTAGATCATAATATATTTTTATATCCATTTTAAATCAGTTTCAAATACAGCTTTTAAATCTTCAGGGCTATCAGACATTGGCTACATGTCTTAATAGTTACAGCAATATCAACAATACAATGGCTAAAATTACTAATATTTGCTCTGTTTAGGACAATTTACTAGGCTATTATTACTTAGATCCCAGCTTTATGACTGAGTTGCCATGGGACTTAGGTTAGGTTACTGATTATTCTGAGCTTTTGTTCTCTTACATCTAAATTTAGAGTAGTAATACATACACTGTAAGGTACAGTTGGAAGGATTTAGTGAGCTATCACTTGTGAAGGTCCTATAAAGTGCCTACTCACAGGAGGGGTTCAGTAAGTAATAGTGATTATCATTTTCATTATCGCTCTAATCCTTTAGAGTAGGGATCTCCTTACATACAGGAGGACACTGAGGCTCAAAGTCATGCAGCCAGCAAGGGGTGGAAAACACAAAGAAGTCACCTGTTGAATAAGATGATTCTTTGAGTTCTAGCACTATAATTTAGAAAAGTTTGTTTTAATGACCAAAATTTAAGCAGGAAAGAACACTGCCATTGAAAGGGCATTCCCAGAAATTATAGACAGAGTCTTAAGGGGAGATATGAGGGCAATTATGGTTAGGTTAAGCCCATCTCTTCCTCAGCAAAGTGACTCAAATATTGTACTAAAACATTTGTGAGATTTTCTTTATGCTGCCTGATTTCCCAATGGAAAATAAATCATTTAGATTCATTATAATTATTTGGGAATTACATTTTGAAAACATTTCTTAGTGATTAGGAAAGACTCTGAATTTAAAAAGCTATCATTAGGGCCAGGGATTTAGCTCAGTGGCGCCTCTGCCTGCCTTGCAAGTGCAAGGACCTGGAGTTTGATACCTGGTACCAAAAAAATTAAAAAAAAGCTATCGTTAGATATTTCTGTATGTTAGCAATACCAACAGAGCCTTTATTTGAATAAGCATTTTTAAATAAATAGGTTTTTAAAATTTCAGCCAAACTGTAAACCTTGCATATGATTTCCACACACGTGTCAAAAGTGTGAATTATGTGAAAGAGGTAGTGTTTCAGAGGGCTCGTGGAGAGCTGATCCAGCCTTTCCGACTTACTTAAGGAAGTTGTCACATCTTTGTGCTTTTCTAAGCTCCCTGCTTGTTTCTCTTATTTTGTGTCAGGTCTCAAAGAGCCCAAGAACTTATTTGGTTCACAGCAAACAGTAAGACCTGCTAATTAGTACAACTAAATTTAATTTATGCAAAGACTAGGACACATTACACATTGTTCCAAACAATCTGTGTCTTCAGAACACTTGCTGGTTTTTCCTGGTGGCAGATTGCCCTATGATATGTCAGCCATCCTGCTTCTCTGCTAATGCCCAGTGATCCTCAAGGAGCACAGAAAGTGAAGTTTCTTGGGAAAACTAACAGCAAAAGTCTTTTTCCTAATAGGTTGAAGTTAAAAGTTAGATCGAAGAATACATGGTTTAGGCAGGAACAACTCCAAACTTCACAACCTAATGGAGGAAATGTAAGGAAATATCCGATGCCTTGTTAAATTTTTTAAAAAATACCATAAGCAGCAATGTCAACTTTGGTTTGGTATCTTAAAAACCAAAATTAAAACTACATAAGGTACATAACCCATCTAATTTTGATACGTACCAGTCTTCCAGAATGAATGTCTTAGCATTATTTTCTAGGTTTTTTTTTTCCTATGTGCAGAGATCTGTAAAACTGATAAAATTCAGACAAGAAGGCATTTTTCACTCCAACTGGATTGCCTTTAGTATGTAGAATTTTGGTTGGTGAGTCAGGACTATTGCGAAATGGTTTGAGTTCCCTTTGGACTCTGGGTGAGCAATTAATAATTAACACAGAGGCTTTTAAGTAAATCACTCATGAGAGGGATTCATTGTTTAAAATACTCCCCAGCTAACATCAAAGCAGGCTGAAGTCCTGATAGTTTTTCAGGCCTAACTGAAAGTTTTGGGAAAATTTAAGGATTTATATTTGTTGTTTTATATACTGTATGTTCCATGGCGTAGGGTGGACAATCTGTTAATTTTATTTAGTCCGTTCTTCCATTGAGAGTTAGAATAGGCTCCTGGAAGTCTTTATATCGTGGGACCTGCTTTATATTTTTGAGTTGGACACTGAGAATGCTGTCAAGTACCTGTCTTTAGATTAACTGACCGTTAGATTTACTTTTGGTAGATTTGGTCAGTTCTTAGGTAAACGTGGCCTGTCCGTCCTACCTTTGAACAGGCCCCAATCCATACTGATTCTTCTGTTCATACTTCTCAGGTCGGCATAGTTCCAGATCCAGGTCCTCCTTTACCCTCTTTATTGTTCCTTCCTAACTTGCGTGTGTTCTCTCTCCCTCCCTCCCTCCCTCCGTCCCTCTCTCTCTGATCATGCAAGACAGGCAAGTGCTCTATCTCTGAGCTGTAATCCCCAGCCCCGATTCTCTTCTACTACTTAATACACTCTGCTGTCTGACCTCTGAATACTGTTGGATACCAAGACTCGGTGGGCTCATCCTACACTATCCCATTTTGTTTCCCATTACTTCCCCGCATGGACCCTTAGTTTCAGTGACGCTGGCTTTCTAACCCCTGCATGCATTCCTCAAACCTGCTTCTAGAGTTTCATTCCTGTTTTATTTAGAAGCCCAACATAGTGGTGCATACTTGAAATCCCAGCGTTCAGAGAGGCTGAGGCAGAGGAATCACAAGTTTGAGCCCAGCCTGGGTAATTTAGTAACTTAGCAAGACCCTGTCTCAAAATAAAAAATAAAGAATGGCTGGGGATATAGCTCAATGCAAAAGCCCTGTGTTCAATCCCTAGCACTGCTTTAAAAAAAAAAGGAATATATTAATATATTAGAGCATTTTGTTAACAAGTGACTAACACCCATGTCTAATACTTCGAAGGTGAATAAAGAGCGAGGATGGAGGAAAGGAAAGGTGGAGGTTGGGTGAATGAGTCTGCATGTGGCTGGACTGGAGTTTGGGCAGTTGACCCCGACATGGCTGGATTCAGAGTCCAGATGCCCTCCTTCAGTCTTTCTCTCTCGGCCTCAGCACCTTCCTCCATAATTGGCTTTATTCCCAGGACCTTGTTGTAGTCTCCAGCAGCCCCAGGCTTACATTCATTCTATTGAGTAACCATAGGAATAGGAATGATTTTTCTCCTCAAGGAGCACCACAAAAGTCCAGGATATTGTTCTCACTTCCTCTTCTTGAGCTAAATACCTATCTTGCAATCAGTAACTCTGGCCAGAAGAATGCAGTGCTTTGATTGGCCAGGCCTGGGAAACCAGGGTCCTTTCACTAAAAAAGGGGGAATAGATGCTGGGCAGTCAAAATAATACGTCTGCCATGTGATTGATTCTACAATATCAATCTTGCCTTTTTTCCTCCTTGGTATGTGTGTTCTTTTGGGGTGGGGGTTGAGACAGGGTCTCACTATGTAGTTGAGACTGACCTGGAACTCACTATGTAGCCTAGGCTGGTCTCAAACTCACAGCGATCCTCCTGCCTCAGCCTCCCGAGTGTTGGGATTACAGGCGTGTGCCACCATGCCCAGCTTGTACGTGTGTTCTTATAAGCCTCAAAAGGTTCTAAAAATTCTAGATAATATGGTAGGTATTATATGTTCTTAGCAACCAGGTGATTTTTGTGCGTCTTGTCACACAACCAAATTATGGTTTAAAAGTTTTTCATTAGTATATGTTTGCAATTTATGCAATTTACAAGCATCTTAAGGGGTGGTTACATGTACATATTACAGCTTGTTTCATTTTTTTAACTCCCTTCCCCTTCCCTTTCCCTCTCTCCCTCTCCCTCTCCCCCTCCTCCTCTGGTTCCCCCATCACCTTTTCCTTACCTGTTGATATTATTTATCTTAGCTTTTGTTATATAATAACAATATCTTGTCTACCTTGATTGGAGTTACTTGGTTCCTGTACAGGGGGTGTCTTTATTCCTCTCATTCCCCCTTCCCTTCCTCCTTACCACTCGCCCTTGTTCCCTTGGACCATTTCCCTACTGGGCAAGATCTGTCCCTTTGTCCCTTTCTATCCATCCTATATCATTTCTTGTGCTGTGCTTCACTCAAATGGGAGATGGCAGCGCCATTCATAATAGCTAAATCCTGGAAGCAGCCTGCATGCCCACCAACAGATGAACAGATAAACGAAATGTGGTATTTGTATATAATGGAATACTACTCAACAATAAAGAATGATAAATTTGTGGCATTTCTAGGAAAATGGATGCACCTGGAAAGTACAATGTTGAATAAAATAAATCAGACACACAAACTTTAATACTATATGGTGTCTCATTTGAGTGAACCAAATTGTTTTTTTAATGAATGGTTAGACATTTTGTGTTTTATGTGCTTTGTTATACCCGTGTACATTCCTGTCATTGTATTATGAATTGTATTGTACTGTAATTATCCATTTGTGTGTTCACCTTCTCTACTAGATTATACATTTTGGGAAAGTTACACAGTCTGATACATGACTTTCACTGCATGAGTCTTTGATCAATGACTGAATAGATTGATAAAGAAAACATTTTGGTGCCACAGCACCTAGTCTCATGTACAACAACTACTTCTTCATTTGTTTTCAGCTTTCAAGATGTGGACTTCTTTCTCTGTGGTATAGCTATTCCTTTGAAATAAAGACGTGTATATTTGGATCTGGGCAGTTTTTACAAATAAAATAAGTTCAGTTAATGAGTTATAGATGAGTACCTTTCCTTCAAGTTCATTTTTACCCTAAGGTTATAAATGAAGTAGAAGCACAAGAACATCCGAGCATGGTGGCACATGCTTATAACCAAAGCTGCTTAAAAGGCTGAGGTAGGAGGACTGTGAGTTTAAGGCCAGCCAGAGCAATTTAGCAAGACTGTGTCAGGTAGCTAATAAGTATATGAAAAAAATGTTCAACATCTTTAGCCATTAGGGAAATGCACATCAAAGTGAAAAATATTTTAAAGGGGACAGAGGCTGTAGCTTACCATGCCCTGGGTTCAATACCAAGTTCCACAGGGGAAGAAAAGGAAGGAAGAAGAAATAAAGAAACAGACCAGATAGTGATAAGTTGGAGAAGAGTCCACTTGAAAGTATTACCCGTTATTAAAGTAAATGTCCTTGTGCTTCATACTGAGTAGTGGTTAACATCTGGGGAGCACATAGCAGTGGTTGGGGGTGGAGAGCTGTAAAAGCCCTAAGACAGACATGACATATATCCCTATGTGTCAAGTTAGCTGATTATTTGGAGGAAAATTCTTATGATTTGCTAATTAAAAAAAAATTTTGTATTAAAGTAAGTGCTGATATATGTGGAGTAGAATTAAAAACTTAAGTGACTTACCAAAATAAAACAAGAGACTTCAAAGAATTCCCTGTCTTAGAGATTCAGTCTATCGCCCAAGCCTCTTGATGCGCCTCTCTGCCTTTGGTATACATTGATAGAAATAGGTGAGAAATGCTGTTAAAAGATCCCTGTACAATGTGAACCTTAAATCTTGTTTCTCTTCTACTTTGTTTGGGCTGTTTATGGCTCTTGATATTTGAGCTGATGGTGTTTGGGTATTAAACAATGACTTAGAAAGCTGTCTGCTGCAAGGAGCAAGGAATAAAAAGAATCTTAGGCTGCCCAAACATTGTAAAGATACTAGCAAACATGCATTGTTATAGTGGCTTTGATATTTAACACACACACACACACACACACACACACACACACACACGGAGAGTAAGAATGAAGGAGGAAGGGAGAGAGGGAGCAAGAGGGAGAGCGAGAGTGAGAAACTCAGTGTATAAAATGAAGCAATCCACAGTGAAAATGTATTGGTGCAAAAAAACCTTGATTATACAGGGTCAGGTTATATATGGCAAATTTTGCTTTCAAATCATGAGCATAATTAAGGATATAGTATAACGTTGTCCTTAATGTATTTCACAGATTTAATATCTGACAGATAAGCAGCATCCATTAAAACACACATTTTCCTTTTTCTTAAGGAAAATGTGGAACACTAAAATAGAAAACTTGTTTAGACTTACTGTGAGAAGTCATGTGTTGGGGAGCAACCAAGAGACTTTTCTGAATAAGAAAAAATAGGAAACTGTAAGACACCTCTCTCTACATTACCAAGCTGTGTCCTCCTTGGTTATTTAAGGTGTTGTAGGTTCTCAGATAATGAGAGTCACATATTAAAAAATGTAAGTATAAAAGACCTAGTGAAGCCAAAAATAATAGAAGACTTTGACATCATCTAAGACATCAAGAATAATCAATGTATGTCACTTATGTTACAATGTTTTTGTGTTGGCTATATTTGAACTTCAGTTGTCTTTATTTGGCTTTTTCTTAGTGTGAACTTGTATATTTACAGTGTCCAATTGTATTTGTGACTTATTTGATATCATTTTTTCACTCCCTGTTCACTGTAGGAAAATCTAAAGGGCAAATAGAAGAAAAAATTGATATATATTTCTTTTTTAGACATATTAGCAAGCAGGTATAAGATCAATAAATTCTCAAATATTTCTTGTGATACTAAAGATTTTAGATGTTTTGTAGATTACTGTTTCATGTTGTTAAATATGTTGTTTGGTAGTGATCTAAATTCTTTTAAAACGATGTCTCAAATAGTGCAAATGGGTTCTGCCTTACAGGCTGATTCTATCTTTTGTCAGTGTGTTTCATAATGTTTAGCATTGCTGCTTTTGGATCTGTTGTTTTAGCTGCTCCCTCCTGGCGTTAATCACTTCATTTCAGCCAGCATAAACCCAAAAGTTCATGCAGACCCAGGTGTGCTTATCTCAGGTGGGAATCCTGCTATGAAGGGCGCCAGTGATTACCTGTGCTGATGATATCTTTTGAACTACACAGAACACAATAAACTATTCATCTATTTTCTCTCTCCAGCATGATTTAATTGAAACAATTCATTAAGTGTCACTGTTTTTATGGGTTGTTGAAGCCATTCCAATTTCAGTGGCAGTGATACAACTTGGCATGATTTCGATATTTTTTATGGAATAAAAATGATTACTTGGCTGAGATAAAGGCCTAGTCTGCTCATAGAAAGTGTTTAGCTTGGCCAGACTATTCCATTATCCATTGTTCATTCTAGAGAATCTGTCACTCAGCATTATAATCACAAAAGCCTCAGGAAGGCTTTATTTTGCTTCCTGTTTTATCTCTTATAAGACTACTACAAATTCACTGAAGAACATAAATGAAAATGCATTAGTAACTAACTGTTTAAGTCAGTTAAATTTATATAGTTGTTTTGGAAGAATTTTGTATGGTTTCCAGTTGATCCATTTAAGTTTGTATCTACAGGAAAAACATTTTGCTTCTAGTTTAAACATAATTTAATCTGGTACCTTACGTATTTATTTAGCTCTCATTTTATGGATCTGTCTTATCCAGTTCTAGATAAATTTTAACACAAAATATTTACCAAGTCATATTTATCTTTCGATACTTATAATGTTTTCTTTAATGTATCTGACTTGAGTTAGAGTACTTTGAAAAAATTTTGCCCTTGAATTACATTATACTCCAGAGGATCTGTTAAACATCATCTAGTTTCATTTACTATATAGTGCAATGTGGCGACTCAGAGGACAAAATAACATTTCTTAGGTCACACAGTTAGTTGGTGCATGGCTGGGACTAAACCGGAACTCTCCCGGCTCATGGTTTAATTGTCTTTCTATTAATTTACTGCTGTGTTCTTTCCTCCTTGTTCTTTTGCTGTATTAACAAAACCTTAGAATATGAGTATTTTGGATGATATTTTTTAGGGATTTCTGTGTAAAGATTTAGGAATGAAAATGCCACCCTGGACTCCTACAGAGTAAATGTAGTTACCAGTCTCACCAGTTTAGTTGCTTTAATGCCAGAATCTGAGGTATTCAAAATACTTTTGCGGGGGGCACTTTAAACTTTCCTCACTTCTTTTTACTTAGTCTATACTTTACTTTGTCTTAATCTCTTTGGGCTACTATAAAACATACCATTGATTTGGTAGCTCGTACACAACAACAGACGTATATTTCTTACAGTTCTGGAGGCAAAGGAGTCCAAGCCCAGAGTGTCAGCAGATTTAGTGTCCTGTGAGGTCCATTTCCTGATTTACAGAAGGCACTTTTGTGGTGTGTTCTTAAATGGTGGGAAAGACTAGATAGTTCTCTGGGGTTTCTTTCTTTCTTTTTTTTTGGTACAGAGGATCAAACTCAGGACCTTGCAAAGAGGTTTCTTTTATAAGGAAACAATCCCCTTCACAAGGGCTTCTCTCATTACCTAATCACCCCCAAAAGGCCCATTTCCTAGTAGTATTGCCTTCTGGATAAGTCACTTTTTAATGTATGAATTTTAATGGGACACAGACATTTAGATCATAGCATACTCATTTTGGTTGGAGTAATTAGATACAAAATCTCAGGGACACAAACACCCACATTTTCACCTTATAGTGACTGTATTAACATAGTGCTCAGTTGTCCTCCATGTTTAAACATGCTGCTGGGTGCTCCTGGCTCTTGATCTGTAGTCCTCCTTGTAAAAATTGTAAGTTTTATATGAATATTGAGGCTATCATATGAGGTTATGTATTTTGGCCACTGCCCTGAGATACATGGGGATCTCCTCTGCAGGTAAAGGTAATTGCTGATGGTTCTTCCCAGTTCATTGTGTAGGAAATCTAGGTCCTCAGGCGCAGAACTGCAGCTCAGAAGCAAGGCTTGCAAGTGCTCAGTGAAAGCAAAGAGGTAACATAATTGAAAAAAGTTGACCAGATCGAGACTGCAGAAAACTGGAGGTCACGTGCCTAATATAAAGGAGTAGGTTCTGCTAATTCCGGCCAACATTGCTATTCAGGGATGGGAGTCACATGTTTCTAGATCAACTCTCTCTTTGTGTGTGTGTCTTTATGTATATGCGTTCATGCCAAAAAACATTTTTGACTTTGTAAAATATGTTCTTTCTAAAAGTTTAGTGCTGATGACTGAATTGTTTAAAAGTGATTTTTAATTGAAGCTGAGCTAATAGACCATGTCTGTGGATCAGATATGAGTCCATAGTCCACCTGTCTGAAGCTCTTGCCACAAGACCTAAACCAGAACAGTAAGAGATTTTTTTTCCCCGAAGCTTCATGACTTGCTTTTAGAACAAAAGGAATCAGGCTATTTCATTTTATGTTCTTGAATGCTGGAAACTGATGGGATCAGGATAGTACCCACAAATAATAAGTCATTTCTGGAATGTCTGATTTTCTACTTTCCTGCCATTTCTGTGTTCATTTTGTATTAATAAAACCTGTTGTGAATGCTGTCACTTTGTTCTGTTTGAGGGTATTAAAGAAGAAGAGGCATCCATTCTTGGCCCTCAGTAAAAGGAACATCTCTGCCTCTTCACAACCTGGGACTGGCTGCAGGGATAATTAGAGGAGAATCCTGATGGAGATGGTGAACCATAGAAGAGAAAAGGATTATGTGGCTTTACTGCATCATTGATTGCCCCACCCCAGTGCCAGTCTTATGGGATAAGAAGCTTGAGAGGTGCCTGTTTTCTTATCTCTTTGATGTTGGCTAACTTATAGCCAAAGAGTTTAGTCCTTTGGTTTATTTTCAAGAAATTCTGTCGTCCTCATTTTAAAAGCCAAGTATCAGAAAACATATTTAGTTTCATCAGTCATTTATCCTATGTTTTCATAAAATGATCAGATTTTTTTTACTTGAACTGGCTTTAATATCGAGAAAAAGCAGGGGAGAAATTGTGGACAGAAGTAGGAGAGGGGAGAGTCAGTTGTGGAAGAAACCTGAAAGGTCAGGGATGTAGGGCTTATGGAAAATTCATGTTTTCATTTGCTTTCACCTAAAAAGTTCCTACTTATATTGCATGAGCTAGATCAATGTTTCCTAAACTTGACCCATTAGTCTACCATGATTTTAAGAAGAGTCAACTAAGATCTTAGAGCTGGAATAGGTTATATGTCCCAAAGGGACAGCCAAAGAGTATGCAACATCTGAAGAATTTCTCTGAAATGAATGATAGAGACTGAAACAAGTAGGAAAGGTAACTGAAAGGAAGCAGAGACTACAAGGAGGACACTCAAAATATTTCCCACTAATGTACTCTGAAAAACAGAAGAAAATATCATATTCACATAAATGGTGAGGATAAAAGGATCATTTTTTTGAAAACTCTAGGAAAAGTATAGTATAAATGATCTATATAGTAGAAAGAGTGAGAAATACAGATAATATATTCCAGAAAGAGGAAAAAGAATGACAAGCCAGAACACTAGAAAGAATATATAAGAAAAATCACTGGTCCTTTAAGTGCACTCCTAAAATCCTAGAACTCTGGGAGGCTGAGGCAGGAGGATCACAAGTTCAACTCCAGGCTGCGCAACTCAGTGACTTAATGAGACCCTGTCTCAAAATTGTAAAAAAAGGATGGGGTTGCCTAGAGGTGCAGCTCAGTGCAAAGGTCTGGGTTTCAGTGCTCAGTAATAAAAAAATTAAAAATTTAGAGGGCTGGTGTCAGATCTACTGCTCAAATAATAGGTATTCTAGAAAGAACAAACAAAACAGTGGGGGAAAATTATCAGCAAAATGATCCATAAAATTTTATTCCAGGGGCCAGGGTTGTAGCTCAGCAGCACAGGGCCTGCCTTGAAAGCTTGAGGTCCTGAGTTCTATCCGCAGTACAAAAAAAATTTTTTTCCTCCAAACTAAAGGACATGTTTCTTGATAGAATGTAATTATCAAGTATCCTGGCATTAAGGTAAAGAAAGCTGACCCCATCCAAACACATATTATGAAATTTCATGACACTGGAAACAAGGAAGATTCTTCAAACCTTCCTTGAAGGAAACACATCAGAACTAATACAAAAGATTTAGAATAAGACTGCCTCTGATTCTCATAGATGAGAAAGACACATCAGTAGTTCCCTATGTAGAGTGCCTTACCAAATTATTAAGAAATATAAGGATAGAATATAAATGTTTTAATGCATGTGGAATATAAAAATATTTATATTTTTAATATTTTCCATAAACTCATTTCTTAAAAAGCTTTTTGACTATCAAAAGAGTGCTAAGTTGGGGCTGGGGATTTAGCTCAGTGGTTCCACCACCTTCCTCACAAGGTCCCAAGTTTGATCCCTGGTAACAAACAAACAAACAAAAAAGAGTGTTAAGTTAAAAATACTTGAAAATACAGAAGAGAATGGAAGAAAATGAAAACAAGGGTTTTGTAAATAAAGAGAAGAGTGATCAAAGGGAGGGGAGGGGAATAGGAAAAAAGAAGCTAGATAAATCATGTACAGATACAAATTCCCTATGATGAATGTGATCATTATGTATATCTAAAATATACTAATTTAAAAAAAAGAATGGAAACAAGTGCTAGGTAATTAGTGGTAAGAATCAGTATAAACTAAATAGCAAGTCAGAATTTCTAGGAGAAATTCTTATGACTAAATTTGATAGATGATCTATACATCCTAAAATTTTGAAAGGAGGTTTACATAAGTGACTAAGATGAAATTCATAATACATAGAAAAATGGATGAAAATACAAAAAAATCCCAGAAAAAAACAAAAATTGGTCAAGAAAAGAAAAATAAGTATGGCTCAAATGTGAATACAAAGTTATATCATCATAATTTATGCAGTTGTAATTTAAATAACAAATATTTGTCAGGTAACAAATACATATTATTGTGGGGAAAATAACTCCCAATCTGTGAGGGAAGATGTGCTGAGTCCATGGCCTCACAACATAAAGAAATGAAGTCTTGGACCAAAGGAGAGTTTCATTAGAAATAAGACTAGCAGGATACATTTCCAGGAGGAGTCCCTATTGAATGGACACTGAGGCTATTTGTCAAGAGCATTTTATACAGCAGAATCACAGCATAGGTATGACTTGTCACCAGTTCAGACTGGGGAGATTCAGTTGAGATCCAGGCTGCCATAAGAAGGCACAGAGGTGTGGACTGGACTAGATGTCTTTATTCTCAGGTGTTGCTCAGCCATGGGCATTCGCATGGCAGTCCTGAGGCCCTACCTAGCTTGCCTATGCTCACATCAGTACTTGGCTGTTTAGTGTTCTGTGCAGCCCTCACAGCAGTGTACATTTATACCAAAATACACACCAGTGGCCATGTGCCAGTGATGACCTTCATTATGTAAGTTATTTACACCCATCAGCATTGACCTTAGTTATGTGAGTTATTTACTCTGAGACCCGTGAGGTCCCCTGCACTGAAATCTTGCTTACTTGGATTTAATATCCACTAGAAATCACACACACACACACACATACACACACACACACGCATGCACACACACGCACACACACACAGCCTGAACCAAAGTGTAGCCATTGTAAGACTTCAATTTTCCCTACAAAGTAAAATGTATATCAAACTAAAATCAACCTAAAGAATTTCAAGACAGTCAGGAAGTGAGGCACATAGCCAGGTGTATGTGGAAGGAACAAGGGCATTCCTGGAAGGGGATGGGAGTGTGGGTCCAGATGTTTTGGTCACTCCCTATGCATCGGATGCCTATCTGGGCTCCCTGGACCAGGTGGTGTTAACCACAGGACAGTCTCAAGCTGCTGTCTGTCTTAGGGTGGCTTATAGGTCTGGCTATTTCATCTCCATCTTGAGGCCTGGCTGTCTTTCAGATCACCTCCAGCCACAATCTTGGGTCTCATCTTCTGCACTGACTTGCTCAAGGGCCTCATCCCTCTTTCTCTACCTGTTAATTTCTCTCTAACTTAGCTGTGTATAAAAATATTAGAATAGGAACCACGCCTGCTCCCGACCCAGCTGCCATCGCTCAATCGCCGGTAAGGTAGGCTGGCCCCGATCCACCGCCGGAAGGAGAACCACGCCTGCGCCCGACCCAGCAGCCATCGCTCAAGCGCCGGGAAGGTAGCTGAACCCCCATAACCCACCCCCCGCCCGCCCGCACTCTCAGACCTCCTGACTGTGCCAGTCTTTGGACACACTCTGCAGAGACAGAGGTGGTCATCAAGGGTATTTTTCTGAGTTCCCAACTTTGAACATCTTTAAAGAAAGGGTGTGGCAAACCTGTAATAGAACGTTTTGGAGTTCAACCATTCAGAAGGATGGGGAACTCAATCTGGGCCTTGCAGCTCGAGGTCAGTCAGCGTCAGGGGGTTCTTTTGTTCACTGCAGCCATGCTCTGGACTGCTTCTTGATTTCAATTTAATTCAAATGATTTAAGGGTGATAGACTAGTGACTACCACAGGTGGTCAGTGTCCAAGTTGTGCTTGATCTTAAGGTGTTGCTGATTGTATCAGTTGGGGTAAAGCATTGCCGTTGATTTGATGAGCTGTTTTCTCTGATGTTATGAAGATGAGAATGTCTGTGAGTCGTTAGAGACACAGAAGCTAGGGTGCAACTATATCAGGAAGATTTGGGTGATAATCCAGAGATTAAACCAAGAACAGTCCGACAACAAAAATTACAATGAGAAAACACTTAAGCAAGACACAAGGATAGACTTCCAGTTCACCAATGGCAAATGAGGATGAAAAGGCCGATAGTGAACCACCAGGATACCCTGAACTCAAAGCACAGGAAGTAACAAAAGAGATCAATCAGGCTCTA
>NW_022900921.1:31956666-31957545 GCF_012274545.1 Fukomys damarensis | reverse complement strand
ACAATTCTCCATGTGACAGGAGCCCAGAAAAAAACAGGGGTAGCAATCTTATTTGCAGACAAAGTAAATTTCAAACCAAAACTGAATCTAGTATTATTGATGTAGGACAGTACTGTATCATACCTCTATGAATGTAAAATATCTAGTACCTGCTTTATGATACATAGTAGGGACCATGCTTTATCAGAGCTACATTTAATGATATTACTCTAGAATGTTCTCTTTCCAGATGATGATTAAGAGGCTAATAGAAAAAATGGTGCCAGGTACCACAGCAGCAACAGAACTTTGCTGTTTTCTGGATATTATTCTTTTCTTTTCTTTTTTTTTAATGGAATGTGCTGAATGTCTATAATTTTGTTCAGATGACTGTAGAACCTGGAAAAGCTGTTGCTGCTATCGATGCATAACATACTATTATTAGTCTTTATATTTATATATACATACATACATACACACACACACACACACACACACACACACACACATATATATAAATTGAATTTTGGGAAACTTCAGCGGTGCTGCCAACTTTGGAAAATGTCATCCCAATTTACTGTGTTGAGTTGGCATTGTACAGAAATGGACAACCATATTGGTCTAGAAATGTTAATTTATTTATTTTTTTTTCCCTGTGTACAGGGGTAACACATCATACTAAATATGTAAGGTCATATCTACATGGGTTTGATTACAGAAACTAATAAAGTATTCTCTAAATACTGAAAAAAGAATAAGATAAAACTATAAGAGCGAGAAGCAATTTAAATATGTTCAGGGACCATTTTCATCTCCAGAATTAAGGATTATTTTGATGTTACATCATTGACTTTTCTCTTTTACTTTCCTTTTTAGTTTTATTTTAGGGTTCCCTATTTT
>NW_022900921.1:31888025-31956540 GCF_012274545.1 Fukomys damarensis | reverse complement strand
CAGGGACAAGGGGAAAAATGAGAATCAAGACCTATTATGTAAAGGTACAGAATCCCAATGATGAATGTAATTGTATTGTATACATAGATTGTACCAATAACCTCAATAAAAAGAAAAAAAAACTAAAAATATTAGAAGATATCCTCCAGTAAAACTATTTTAAAAGTTGCAGTAAATATATTTTAAACTCCTCCTTTAACATATTGAATATCTAGCAAAATAATATTTTGTGTCATTTAAAGAACTGAGAAACCTGGAACAGCTTTATTTTTCTCTCATTGAGTTTATTGGTACATTTTAGGTATAGAGTACAGTTACATTCATCATTGGGATCTTGTACCTTTACATGACAGGTCTTGGTTCTCATTTTTTCCCCTTGTCCCTGCCCTCCTTTCAGCTTTAATATTATTGACTGAATTTAATAAGACTGAACTTTGGATTATAGGACAGTTGTGAGCCATGGGAACAGAAAAGCTACAATCGTAGAGTGCTATACATTCTGTATAAGACTGCACAGAACTATTGCATCCCATAATACCTTCAGAGTATTCCAAGGTAAACTGCCTTTGAGACAAAAGAGTACGGCAGGTCTAAAAGATTATCTGAAGATAGTTTTCCAGAGAATATTGTCAATTCAGTGTGTATAGTTTTTTTGTATATAAGGAGACTACACACCATGAACATGGATTAACATACAAGATAAATATACCAAGATTTTGTTTATTGAAAAATCAGACTCATAATATAATGTAATTATATTTAATTTGCTATGTTCATAGGAAAATAAAACCAAAAAGAACAAACAGATTTGGAAAAGAACCAAAACATCTAGGAATGAAAAATGTAATTGAAATAAAAATCCAGTGAAAATTAACAAATAAGAGATGAGAGAATTAGTGAACTGGAAGAGAGGTCAGAGGGAATTATTTAGAAACCACAGAGGAAGAAAGAAATGTAAAATATGAGACTAAAATCAAGAGAGTTTAACATAAAATAGAATTAGATTTCCAGTGGGAAAGAAAAATATGGAGCAAAAGCTCCCCCTTCTCCTTCCTTGAGCAAGCGCATTAGTATAAGAATGATTCGATTAACTTTCAAAAAATACCAAAAGTTTTAGGATTTCTGTTCCAGGAACAGGAAAAAAATGTATTTTTAAAAATGTACCATAAAAGCATTAGTAATTTCCAAGTGGTGAAGGTGTGAAGAACAAGCAGTATTCTGCTAATTTACTCCAGTACTTATTCATAGAAATAAGAAATCATGGACATAGCAAATCATATCAGGAAAACCAGACATATGGACTTAGCAAACTTTCCAGATACAACTCCCTTGCCTGAGACATATGAAAGGAGAAGCGTTCCAAAACTGATACAGCTGCACCACCAATCTGGTCACCTGGTCATCTGCTACAAACCTCGCCTGCTCCTAGGGCTTCAGCTCAGTGCAGTTTCTCCTGCTCCTGATGCAACATGGCCCACTTCAAGCTGGCGCTTTCCAAACTGTCTGTATTCTGGACCTCTTTCATCTGACAGCTCAGCCCTGGGACCAACCGTAAGTTTGTATCAGCTTTCTGCTTTTGCTCTCTCAAAACAGCTTCTTTAAATATTTTGGCCACTTTTAACCCCTTTTAAGCCTTTTATAACCTGAATTTTGTTGTGTGAGGTTTGTGACCTATAAAATGTTGTGTTACTTGAGTGTTACAGATATTAGTAAGATTGCAATGGACTAAAAAACTTGCGATTACCTTGGTCCTGACTCTAAGCAAAATCAAGAATACTCAATTAAGACTGGTGATATCAGTGATGTTATTCAATAAGTTCTAACAGTATGGAAGGACATAAATGTGTCTGGTCTATGTAAATGCATAGCTACCTCACAACAAAAGGATTAAATTCATTTTAACGATGAAACAATTTAAAATTTGCCTATACCTGGAAGTCCACTGTCATGCTATTTGCAAGCTGGAGAACCAGGGAGACCCATGACATTGCTTAGTCCCAGTCTGTAGTTCTGAGAATCAGGTAGCTGCTGGTGCAAGTTGTGGAATTAAAGCTGGAAGGAATCAAAGTTGTGAAAGGATAGAGAAGTTGAACTCTGATGTCCGTAAGCAAGGGAGATGAAGTCCTGCCTCTACAACAGAGAGTGAATTCACCTTTCCTCTTGACTCTTTATTCTACACAGGCCCTCAACTGATTGAATTGTACCTAATTACTCTGGGTGAGGGCAGATCTTCCTTATTCAGTCCACTTATTCAAATGTCAGCCTTTTCTGGAAATACCCTTAAATATGTACCCAGAAATAATGCTTTACCAGCTATCTGGATAGCCCTTAACTCAATCAAGTTTTTAACACCTAAAGTTAATTGTAGCAAACATAATCTTGAATAGTTCACAGAGTGAGATCATAAAAATTAAAAAAGACTTTTAATGGAAAGATTATGAAAGTATCTATTGAGAATGCAATTCAAGCAGTACTTAGAAATTTTTATACGTTTTATGCTTATATTTGAAAGAAAAAAAGAATTGAATTGAGCATCCATTCCAGTAATTTAGAACATCAAAATAGTAAGATAGAACAAATGATATAATAAAGATAAGAATAAAATTAATAAAATGAAAATAAGCACAAGTGTAGAGGCACAAAAAGGCTAAATGGTTGGTCAGAAAATTTATGAAATTGGGCCAGGGATTTAGCTCAGTGGTGCTGTGCCTGCCTCATAAGCACAAGGTCCTGAGTTTGATCCCCAGTACTGCAAAAAAAAAAAAAATGAAATTGATAACTGATAATTGAGACCAGGCCCTTGAGCTAAAACCTCTTTCCCCAAATTCTCCTTTGAATTCTTTATCCCTAATCCAACCCATATCTCCTTCATGTATTTAGTTTAGACATGCCAAGATTATCAGCTGCCAAATGTTATTTTGCTTTTTTAAAAGGTTAAAGATGCTTGCCTCAGCTGTGCTTTCATAACTAAATTATTAACTGCTAAAGGGCAGACACTTTGCCTTTTATATTAAATTTGGTAAAGAGAACAGTGGAGATGTAGCTGGAGGATTTTAAAGTCTGTTTATTCCAGCTGTTTCTTGAGTTGTCTCTAAAATATCTCTCACTGGGAGTTCTCGAGCCTGTGCTGAAACACATCAAGGATTGTTGAATTTGTTTGTGCACAGCAGGACATTAAAAATACCCACTATCAGTGATTGTATCATAAGCACACTTCAGTAAGAAAAAATGCACTTCCTCATTTCTTTCTTTCATGTCACCTATTAACAGTCTTAGCAGGAGAGGAGAGGGAGAGAGAGTTGCATTTCAAAATACTCTACTTCTGTTATATTAAAATTCAGGATTTTATAATTCAGAAAAGGACACTAATAAGCTCACTTTCTTTAGATAGCTAAAGGATAAAGACCTGACTTTAGTCACCTGAGAGGTGATACTATTTTACCTTGGTAGAACATGTGCTGTGAATTGCTTTTTAAATTTTTCTCTAGGCAGGTTAGATAGGCTGTGTTTATTTGTCCTTTCCCATCCAGTTCTCTTTGTGACCACAGGCACAGATTTTGAGACCACAGGCCTGTGTTCACAATGTAATTTGTGGCCAAAGAGTCCAGTGGCCCTCATGGGAATTGGGCTTCTGAATTTGGACCAAACATTGACATTAATAAATAACTAAAGACTTCTGTAGTGACTCTGTTGTGGACTAAACAATTTCCTGCTGCTTCTGTTGATGTCAATATTACCTAGAAATTGTAAATGTTCTATGGCAGGGAAGGCTGACACCTGACTGCCAGTTTGTTCAAGTTCTCCCAGCTAAGGAATATGTAGTATGGTAGTTCAGAATTCAGAAAGCTAGCTGTTTCTCTTGTTTTGAAGGGAGTGTTTTCTCTCTTGCTACTGAGGAACATTCTCTGAACAATCATATCACTGAAAGATAAATGGCCACTAAACATAGAAGACATCTATTAATACAGGCCCCAGAACACCCTAAAAATTTCATTGTGATCTTCTTGGCCATATGAGGGTCTATTCTAACCAATATCAGATGTAAAAAGGAGACATTGCTACAGATGCTGCAGACATGAACAAAAAGAAAATGTTATGAACAGCTTTCATAATACAGGCCCTAGAACTTAAATGAAGGATGGAAAAGAAGGAGCAAGAGGTTGAAAATGGGGAGCTGTGAGCACGGAATTGATGGATAAATTATACTTGGCTGCTGCTGGTGATGAGCTATGTACATGTCTTTGTAGTGCTGGCCACAAGTTTTGGGAAGCCAGTTATCTTCTCAAGATAAGAGTTGGCCAAGTAGAATAGGGAAACAAAGGGCCAAAACCCATAAGCAAAATAACTTCTTAACGGCGTATATCCATACTCAGAGAAATTAATTTTGGCCCTGACATAATTGGCTATTTTCATTTTCTTTGCAATAATGCCAATATTTACTATTGTGTCAACTGTTAGGTGCTAGTTAGATACCAAAAGTGTTACTTTAAAAAAAGAATTAATAATCATAACATGTACCATTTCAGAAGTTGAGAGTATAACTTTTCCCATATATTTTCTCCCTGTTATCTAAAATGGATTCGAAATATATGTTACCACTTAATTGCTAACATTTGTTATCAGTTTATCATATAGAGGGATTGTCTTAAGTGGTCTCATTTGTAACTTAATTTCTCACAGAAAATCTATAAAGAACATGATATCCCCATTTTAAAGATGAGACTGCAACTTAAGTAACTTCCTGGTCATGGTGAATTTGATTTGGTCCCAAGCAGAATGACTACAAAACCCCAATTTTTAACCATTCTCCTATGCAAATGATCAATGCCTGCAATATTTTTTTTTCAGCTTTAATTGAGTTTATTGGTACATTTTAGGGATACAGTACAGTTACATTCATTGTTGGGATCTTGTACCTCTACATGACAAGTCTTGATTCTCATTTTTTCCCCTTACCTCTGCCCTCCCTTCACCCCCTCCTCCCCTCCCCATCTACAAACACTTTATTTTCATCTTTTCATTCTCTCACATTTTTTTCTTTTCCCTTTTTACTCTTTCCCTACCCATCCCACCTTCCCTACACCTTTAGCTCCTTTCTTCCCATTTCTAAATGTCAGTAATCTTATTAAGATCTTATGCATTGTTGCAGATTATTCACACCAGAGAAACTATTTGGTATTTACACATGTGTGACTTATTTATTTCACTTAGGAGTATATCTTCAATATGTATCCATTTTCCTATGAATGAATCTATTCTCTCGTTCTTTATGGCTGAGTAATATTCCATTTTATAGAAAAACCACAACTTCTTTATCCAGTTTCCAACGGATGGGCAAATAGGTTGTTTCCAAGATTTAGCTATTACAAACTGTGCCGCTATAAACATGGGTGCACATACTTCTCTGTGATATGATTCTTTTAGTTCTCTTGGAAAGATACCCAACAGAGGGATGGCTGGGTCAAATGGAACCTCCAGTCCAAGCTCTTTGAGGTATCTCCATATTGATTTCCATAGTGGTTGCACTAGTCTGCACTCCCACCAACAATGGAGAAGGGTTCCTTTCTCCCCACAACCCCGCCAACATTTGTTATTGTGTGATTTCTTGATAGCAGCCATTCTTTGTGGGGTGAGGTGGAATCTCAGTGTTGTTTTCATCTGCATCTCTCGAATGACCAGTGATGTGGAACATTTTTTCATATATTTTCTTGCTGCTTTCACTTCTTTGTATGAGAAATGTCTGTTCATTTCGGATGCCCATTTTTGGATCGGGTCTTTATATTTGGGGGGACTGATTGTTTTGAGTTCTTTATATATCCTTGATAATAGTCCTTTGTCTGAGGTACAGCTGGTAAAAATTTTTTCCCACATTGTAGATTGTCTCTTAGTTCTGCTAATGGTTTCTTTTGAAGTACAGAAGCTTTTTAGTAAGATGAGATCCCAGTTGTTGATTCTTTCTGCTAGTTCCCGTGCTACTGAGGATTTGTTCATAAAGTCTTTTCCTATACCAATGTCTTCCAGAGTTCTGCCTAACTTACTTTCCAGCAAGTTTAATGTTTCTGTTTTAATATTTAGATCTTTAATCCATTTGGATTTTAATTTAGTGCATGGCGAAAGATAAGGGTCTAATTTTAATCTGTGACAGGTTGATATCCAGTTTTTCCAACACCATTTATTAAAGAGGCTATCTTTCCTCCACTGAGGATGGTGAGCTCCTTTGTCGAAGATGAGGTAGCTGAGTACATCTGCATTTGTTTTTGTGTCTTCCAGTCTGTTCCATTGATCCTCAGGCCTATTTCTTTGCCAGTACCATGCTGATTTTATCACAGTGGCTTTGTAGTATAGTTTCAAATTGGGAATTGTTACACCTGGTGCCATGTGACTGTTGCCTATAATGGCTTTTGCTATTCTAGGTCTCTTGTGGTTCCAAATGAATTTTTGGATTCTTTTTTCTAGTTCTGTGAAATATAGTGTTGGAATTTCAATTGGCATTGCATTGAATGTATATAGCAGTTTCGGTAGTATGGCCATTTTCACTATGTTGATTCTTCCTACCCAGGAGCAGGGGATATCTTTCCATTTTTTTATATCCTCTTCGATTTCTTTTTTCAGAGTGCTGTAGTTTTCAGTGTAGAGATCTTTTGTTTCTTTTGTTAGATTGATTCCTAGATACTTCATTTTTTTGGATGCTATTGTAAAAGGAATTTTTTCCCTTATTTCTCTTTCTGTCTGTCTGTTATTTGTGTATAGAAAGGCTATTGATTTTTGGGTATTCACCTTGTATCCAGATACTTTACTGAATCTGTCAATTAAGTCTAGAAGTTTTTTGGTGGAGTTTTTTGGATCTTCAATGTAGAGTATCATATCATCAGCAAATAATGATAGTTTAACTTCTTCCTTTCCTATCTTTATTGCTTTAATTTCTTTCTCTTGTCTAATTGCTGTGGCTAATGTTTCCAGAACTATATTGAAGAGAAGTGGCGATAGTGGGCATCCTTGTCTTGTTCCTGATTTTAACATGAAGGTTTTCAGTTTTTGGCCATTCAATATGATGTTGGCTGATGGTTTTTCATAAATAGCCTTTATTAAATTGAGGTATAGACCATCTATTCCAATTTTTTGCAGGGTTTTTATCATGAATGGGTGTTGAATTTTATCAAATGCTTTTTCTGCATCTATTGAGAGGATCATATGGTTTTTGTCCTTGACTTTGTTAATATAATGTATTACATTCACTGACTTTCGTATGTTGAACCACCCTTGCATCTCTGGAATAAATCCGACTTGGTCATGATGGATGATCTTCTTAATAATCCTCTGTATTCTGTTTGCTAGTATCTTATTAAGGATTTTTGCATCTATATTCATTAAGGAGATTGGTCTGTAGTTCTCCTTTTTGGTTGTATCTTTCTCTGGTTTGGGAATCAGAGTGATACTTGCTTCCAGGAATGAATTTGGAAGTATAGCTTCTCTTTCAATTTCATTGAAAAGTTTGAAGAGTAATGGTAGTAGTTCTTCTCTAAATGTCTTGTAAAATTCAGCAGTGAATCCATCAGGGCCTGGGCTTTTCTTTGTTGGTAAGTTTTTAATTACATTTTCAATTTCACTGATTGTGATTGGGGTGTTTAAAATGTTTTTATCTTCTTCGTTCAACTTTGGTAATTCATAAGTATCTAGAAATCTGTCCATTTCTTCTGTGTTTTCCATTTTATTAGAGTACAGGTTCTCAAAGTAGGTGTTCATGATCCTCTGGATTTCTTTCGGATCTGTTGTGACTTCGCCTTTTTCATTCCTAATTGCATGGATCTGAGCCTTTTCTTTCCTTTTTTTGATAAGATTAGCTAAGGGTTTGTCAATTTTATTTATTCTTTCAAAAAACCAGCTCTTTGTTTCATTTATTTTTTGTATCGTTTTCTTAATTTCAATTGCATTGATTTCTGCTCGGATCTTTATAATTTCCTCTCTTGTTCGAGCTTTGGGTTTTTCTTGCTCTTGTTTTTCTAGGAGTCTAAGTTTCATCGTTAAGTTGTTTATTTGAGCCCGCTCTGTTTTCCTAGTGTGGGCATTCAATGTTATGAATTTTCCACGTAGAACTGCTTTCATTGTGTCCCAAAGATTCCTGTATGTTGTATTGGCATTCTCATTTATTTGTAAAAACTGTCTAATTTCTTCTTTAATTTCCTCTGTAATCCATTGATTGTTTAGGAGAGTGTTGTTCAGTTTCCATGTGCTTGTGAAGTTTCTATAGTTTCTTGTGCTATTGATGTCTAGTTTGATTGCACTATGATCTGATAATAAACAGGGGATGACTTCAATTTTTTTGCATTTATTTAGACCTGTTTTGTGAGCCAGTATGTGGTCTATTTTGGAGAATGATCCATGTGCAGCCGAAAAGAATGTATATTCTGGTTTTTGGGGGTGGAATACTCTATAAACATCTATTAAGTCCATGTGTTCCAAAGCTTGGTTCAGTTCTATTATTTCATTGTTGATTTTCTGCCTAGTAGATCTGTCAATTTGTGATAGTGGGGTATTTAAATCCCCCACTACAATTGTATTAGTGCTTATTTGGTTTTTCATGTTACTTAATATTTGTTTTATATAGTTGGGGGCATTTATATTTGGTGCATATATGTTTATGATTGTCAGCTCTTCCTCTTGAATTGTTCCCTTTACAAGGATGTAGTGTCCTTCTTTGTCTCTCTTAATGAGTTTTGGTTTGAAATTTACTTTATCTGAGAATAAGATTGCTACCCCTGCTTTTTTCTGGACTCCTGACGCATGGAGAATTGTTTTCCATCCTTTCACTTTCAGTCTATGGACTTCCTTTTGCACTAGGTGTGTTTCTTGTATACAACATATTGTTGGATTTTGCTTCTTAATCCATTCTGCCAATCTGTTTCTCTTGATTGGTGAATTGAGGCCATTAACATTGATGGTTACAACTGATATATTTTGACTTATTCTTGTCATGTTTTTGTCCATTTGTTGACTCTTTTTACTTTTTCTCCCATCTCCTTTTAGTTTCTTGCCTTGCCTATTTGATTTGGTCTGTTGGGCCTCATGTTATTGTGAATTTCGTTGTCCTTTTCTAGGATATTGTTTAGAATTCCTTGCAGTGCTGGTTTGGTGTTCATGAAATTTCTCAGGTGCTCTTTGTCGTGGAAGTATTTTATTTCCCCATCTATTTTGAAAGAGAGTTTTGCAGGATACAAAAGTCTAGGTTGGAGATTCTTTTCTTTTAGGACTTGGAATACCTCACTCCAGGCTCTCCTTGACCTAAGGGTTTGTGTTGAAAAGTCTGCTGTGATTCTAATGGGCTTCCCTTTGCATGTGATTTGTTTCTTTTCTCTTACTGCTTGTAGTATTTTGTTTTTCTGTTGGATTTCTGGAATCTTGATTATTATATGTCTAGGTGTAGATTTTTTTTGATCGTGGCTAGTTGGGGTTCTATATGCCTCACTTATCTGTATGTCTAATTCTTCCCTTCTGTTTGGGAAGTTTTCTGTCATTAATTCTGTGAAGAGCTTTTTTATATCATTTGTGTTTTCTCCTGTTTTTTCATGAATTCCTATCAGTCTTATGTTATTTTTCTTTGTATCGTCTAGGAGTTGTTGGATTGATTTCTCATGATCCCTTACTGTTTTTAATAGACCTCTTTTTTCACGGTCACTGACTGCTATCCTATCTTCTATATCTGAAATTCTATCTTCGCAATCTTTTATTCTGTTTCGTACACTTTCAATAGAGTTTTTAATCTCCTGGATATCTGTTTGAATCTGTTTTATGGATTCCATTTCTTTCCTCTGTTGGGCATTCATTGTTTCCATGTCTTTCTTATGCTGAGTCTTCATGGCTTCTATCACAGTCTTGAGCTCATCTATTTTTTTCTCAGTTTCTGCTCTAGAGTCTCGAATCATGACTTCTATTTTGCTCATCATCTCTCTGGCTAGCTGGGAAATTATTTCTGATTTGAATTTTTCTAGAGCCTGATTGATCAATTTTGTTACCTCCTGTGCTATGGGCAATGCCTGCAATATTAAGATGAAAGAGAAAATGTCTTTTTCTAAAAATGGGAAAATAGCTACTCTTAGGCTATTGATAAGGCTAAATAAGATAATGTATGTAAAGTGCTTAAAATAGTGTCCAGCCCCTACTATAGTGGGCTTCAAATAGATATTACCTATCCTGATTATTGTTGGTATCTCCAAGGTGAAATTTAAGTGTTCCAAAGGCTTAGGCTTGCTTTATTTTCAAGAAACCCTGCTGAGAAGGTGGCATAATGCCTTTGGTGAATAACACACTAATTACAGGCTTGGGAGCCCAACCTGGGTGGCACTTTGAAGATGAGATTAAAGTACTAGTCTGTAACTGCCAAGTTCTCAGAAGGGCAGGGATCTCATTGTTTGACAGGCTCTCTGTTCCAGCCTTCTCTCTAAGTCATTTTCCCCAGTGATATGTTTTATAAGCATGTCAAATTTCTACTTGTTTTCTGTGCTTTTCATTTACTTTTTCTTCATCTTAGGACTGTTGGAGATTGAACACAGGGTCCTATACATGCTAAGCGTATGCTTTACTTCTGAGATACATTTATAGCTCTGTGCTTCTCAGGAAGTGAACTACTTAGTAGCTGCTCTACCACCTTCTAAAGCTAAATATTGCATTTTGTTTTAAAGAATATGCCTTATCTTTAACTTCTGAGAGTCTTGTAGCTATGATGGACTCCTTTGCTTTAGTTCCTGTATCCACACAATCAGTTTCCTTACTGGTCTAGAAAGAAATTGCACAGTGATTATTATAGACTGAAAGTTTGTGTTCCCTCCAAATTCTTATGTATAAACCTTAACTCCCAGTGTGATAATATCTGGAGATAGGGCTTTTGGGAGGTAATTGGGGTAAAATTGAAGTCATGAGTGTGGGGCCTTCATTATGGAATTAGTGCCCTCATAAGACCAGACACCACAGAACTTGTTCTTGCCCTCTCTGTGGCTTTGTGAGGACATAGCAAGAAGGCAGGCAGCCATCTGCAAGACAAGAAGGAACCCTCATCAGACTGCAGCCAGGCCTGTACCGAGTCTCAGGCTACTGGCATTTATAACTGTGAGGAAATAAATGCCTGTGGTTTAAGTCACTTTGTTCTGGCATCTTGAGCACACTGATACGTACAGTAGTTATCTCCTCAGTGGGGAGCCTGAGAAAAGAAGCATCCTGCCATGAATGTGTTCCATCTCACCTGTCTATTAATCCTCTGGTCAGAACTTGTTTTAGCTGTGTAGGAGATAACATATGAGATAGCAAGATAAGAGGCTAAATCACAATTTTAAGGATAATAGACATAGGAGACTTTTATAATAGACATAATTGTGAAAGAAGGAAAATTCCCAAACTCAGATGATGTTCTTCTGGCCTTTAAGAAAGGATTTCATTGAATGAATTTCTGCTGTTCCACCTTTGATTAACCTGGCCTTTCCTTTGATGCTTTAACTAAAGTGAACTTGGTCAGGATGTCCTTTTTCTTTAGATTTTGTGGGGTTTTTTTGTTTTTGTTTTGTTTTTTGTTTTTTTGTCAAAGTGCAAATAAGGATTTTTTTTTTCTTGAAACTTCAACATCTTTGGAAATTTAGGTCTGTGGTTTGGTTGGTTTGTGTGTACACGGATGCTTCAGTGTAATTGAAGGTGTGGTCCACAAGTGGTGGTTTTGGGAAGTGGTAGAACCTTTGAGAGCTCTGGCCTGGTAGGAGATCCCTGGTCATTGGGGGGCATGGCCTCAGAGAGTAGTGTAGGACCCCAGGCTTTCCCTCTCTCTCTGTATTCCTGCTAGAAAGTATAAGAGTTTCTATCTTCTGCACCTTCACCACGATATGATAAAGCCAGGAGACAGGGCCTTGCCAGAATTGAGCCAATGCAGGCACCATGCCCTTGAACCTCCAAAACTGTGAGTTGAATAAAATTGTCCTCTTATGTACATAGTGCTTCTTTTTCAGTCATTAATATAAAAGCTAGACAATATATAACACATATACACACAGTATATTACATACATTTGTCTGTATACATAGTTTTTCAATAAGAATATTGTATTCAGACAGAAAAAAGACTATCTTTTTGTTGCTATTTTTTCTCAATGAACAGAGTGCTGTTGCCACATCCTTCCTTTAACAAACCAAAGATAATGTCTGGCAATTAATTCTGGATATTGAATGGTAATACTATATAGGGCATGTAGTTGGCCATGGTGCAATAAAGTTTTTTAGAAAAAGGGGATCTGGGGGTAGACCTCAGTTGTACATTGCTTGCCTAACATGTGTGAGGCTGAGTTTGGGTCCCAGCACCATAAAAACAAAAATAAAAGAAACCTTTTGATATTACCATATTTGAGAGAATATGAAAATCTTAGCAGTATGAAAATCTGACACTTCCTTCTTTTATTCACCAGGTATTTCCAGTTCTCCTCCTGTGGATGTCCTTGGTCCCCTTGGGTTGAGTTGCCCAGTTTGACTGCATCTGGCCAGTGAGCTGTGATCCGCTTCAGTGCCTGAGCACTCACTTGCTAATATAACCCCCCCCAACACTATTCCAGCTTGGCAGCAACTCTGGGATTACATGAGCAGAGATCCCTGCTGACCTGAAGGTGGTAGTGTCCAAAAGATATAAACCTTTTTTAAAGCCACTTATATTTGGTGTAGGAAGTAGGATTTGTTGTTGTTGTTGTTCCTGGAACATAATTGTGCTTATCCTAACCAACAGAATCATAGTTACAAACCTCATATACTCCCAATGGGCAACGGAACAGTAGTTACAAAGGAATGGCCTAAAAATGACCCTTGGTAGTTATCTTTATACCTTCCTGGCGGGAAAAAGTGACTAAACAATTCTTCACTTGACTGCTTTAGTTGTTGTAGAAAGTAGTTCTGTCATGTGGCTATGTCAAGTGATATTTTCATATGGTGGTAAAGAAATCATATCATGACTAAGTTGCCTCATGGATTTTGCTTAGCGACCAGCACAGACAGTCACAGTGGCCCTAACCATTTATAGACTGATAGGTGTTAAGAATCCCAGGGTGATGATCTAGGCCAGATGGGATATTTAAGCAGCTTTTCACAGGTTGTCAATTTCATGGGTATCTGTGGGTTCACTTATGTTTGCTTATTATTAATCCATGTATTTTTGTAAGCCTGCAGGAGAAAAGGGAAAAAAAAGAACTTCACATTGGGTCGTATTAAGAGATCATGTGGAGAGTTTGAACTTTGTAATCTTTTTTTCTTTCTTTTCATTTTCACAACTATCCTTTGTGGTAAATACAGTTTACCCTTCTCATTATCACCTTGATCAAGATCACACAGGCATAGCTGGGACTTAAATTCAGAAAGCCCAAAGCCGACGGTAGTGCTGTGATCCCCAAGCTTTCCTGTTTCTGGAATGAGAGGGAATAGAGTGCTGAGCACACATGCGACAATCTTTTTGTCATTTGGGAACTGGGGGAATCTGAGAAGTGAGCCCAGCAAAGAAGAAGGAAATAGCATTTGGAGCACAAACGCAGCGTGTGGAAGGCCTGAGCGTTGTAGTAGTCGTGTTGTAGGGTCTTAAAGACAACCACCCTGGCTAGAGCCTCATGAGCAGGAGGAGCAGTGAAACTGTGCAGGTAGGTGTCCTTGTTAAGGAGAAGAAATCACAGCATTGAGGTGAATAGGTTTTTTATATGTACAATATCTTATAAGAAAGTTCATGAGACTATTGACCTGATATGCAGATATCAAGTAAAATCTAAATCATAATCTGACTCTTAATATTTCTTTCACTTATAGTTTTCATAAAAATATTTAGCTCAGTGGTAGAGTACTTGCCTAGTATGCATGAGGCCCTGGGTTTGATCCCCAGCAGCCCGTGTGTGTGTGTGTGTGTGTGTGTGTGTGTGTGTGTGTGTGTGTGTATGTGACAGAACCTAGGGAATTGCAACCTAATGGTGTAATGACAAAGCTTCTTTTAAATATTAAGCCAAGAGCATTCATGTTAATGTGAAAAAACAGATTCCAGGGAGGACAAAGGAGCCTTTTCCTCACCTGTCATTACAAATTTAATGAAATATTTGAAGGAGTGAACTGATGAGCCTGATCGCATTGCCTCCTAAAGCTGTTGCAGGGAAAATGCTTCTGAAAAGTCATAGAATCTGGCCTTCACTAGAGGGAATGGCCCTTAGGGTAGATTTTATCTTAGTTCTGAATTAACATTTTGAGTATGTCTTAGCATTTTAATATCTCTTGCAGTATCTGTTACTTAGTGAGTTCTGGAATCTTCTGGAGGAAGGCAAGCAGAAGGGTTGGGAAGAAGGAAGGAAGGAAGGAAGGAGGGAGGACAGTGATAGAGGATCCTCAGTGTGTTTTTTCCTGAAGCACAAAACCAACAGAAGTTAGCAGCGAGCTGAGCACAGCCTGCCACTAGCCTCAAACCC
Source organism: Fukomys damarensis (assembly GCF_012274545.1). NCBI lineage: Eukaryota > Metazoa > Chordata > Mammalia > Rodentia > Bathyergidae > Fukomys > Fukomys damarensis. Next base: position 31,942,088 of record NW_022900921.1, on the reverse strand, counting down.
CAGGTACCATCATGCTCCAAAAGGAAGATAAGATGGGTATTGGCCTTACATCTTCAAAAGTTTTCTGTGGAATCAGTCCAACTATATGACTAGTTTTTGTCTCAGGAATGTTGGTTTTTATCTAGAACAATCTGATATGAAGACAGATGAAACAAGAATAAGGAAATAGTTTATTACACATTTTTAAAATGTACTTCCTTTATATTGTTCCATTTATGTGGGTATTATATGGGTTTTATTATGATTAACTTGCTTCTTAGCAAAAAATCTGAGTTTCTCAACATCATTTCAGCAAAAATTGTTATGCTAATAATAGGAAGGGTTTTTAATTTTGCTAATTAATATGCAGCCTGGCTAACCTGATTATATGATTCTGCTAGAAACTGTGTTTAGGTCTATTAACATAGCATAATAAATTTCAAACAGGGCCGGGGATTTAGCTCAGCAATTCGGTGGCCTGCCTTGCAAGCACAAGGACCCAAGTTCAATCCCCGGTACCAAAAATAAAAAAAAAATTTTTCAAATAAATATTTTTTTTGTTGTCTTTTCCCAGTTAAAGTTTCACTGTATGTTTTTATTCAAAAATGGGGCTTTCTGTTTGTATCAAGAAAAAGTGTAAGTGTATAATTAATTTTAACTTTTTTTCTTTTGGTACCGGGGATTGAACTCAGGACCTTGGGCTTGCAAGGCAGGTGCCAGATCCAATTGTAACTATTTTTTTAAAAGTAGTTGCCATTTGGCTTTTCAAGGCTTAAAAGTGAGAACCTGGTATAGTACAAATATGAATAATTCAGTACTCTGTTCAATACGTGTTTATTAAATACCTAATATGTCACAGGGCATACATGCAGTTCTGGAGATACTGTGTAAACATAAGAGGTAAAGGCTAACACTGTTTCTACTTGTCTTCCACGTGAAACAGAGATGACCTGAGATTCAGTCCACCCTAGAGGACCCATGTTTCAAGTCTAACCTTAGTCTGTCTTCTTGCCACATGTTGCTGGGGCCAGAACAGCAGAGCTGAGGCAACTAAGTAGATAACAGAGCATTCAGAAAACTAGGGAGAGAAGACAGTCATTTTGCAGTCTATGTTCTGCAGTCTTTGCAATACAATTGATAGATTTTGCATGAAAGTAAACTGATCAACTAGTATGGTGACAGAACTGTTTGCTTTGATGCAAACCAGCTGATATATCCCACCCATACAGCACTGTATAAAAGAATGGTGTATAAAAGAATGTGTGCATATAAATGGAGCATAAACAGGGAGAAACTATCTGAAGATAGTCATATTGATTAAATTCATCAGTACGCTGTAGAAAGAGATTGAACATTCATGTCCAAACTGCACACAATTTCTAGTTTGCTGTATTTAATTTACTCATGTAAACTGTGGAATAATCTGTATATAAGGACTGATCAAAACACATGATATGTGTAAATTCAAATGTTTATTACAATAAGACACATTACTATTAATCCCTTTTAAAATATTTCCCCTCACTTTGAACACATATCCCATTGTTCTTGCCATTTTCTGAAGCAGTTCTGGAAGTTCTCTCTCATGAATGTCTCCACAAGGTGTGATCGAAAGTATGGTGAACGCTGCTCCTGAGTGCCATTCAACACAAAGGCAGGCTCATAAAAACAGAGTGTGTCCTTATCCACCTTATTCCTGGGATCTATCACCATGTGACTTCCCCCTCTTCTGCAAAGCAAAATGACCATGTAAAGGAAACATTTAAATCCATACAGGGCATTAACACGGCTATAGCAGCACAGCTAAAACCACAAAAAGGACTTCTAGAATTACTTCTAAGTGGCAAGGATGATGGGATAAGTGTGATCGAAGCAAGTGGGAGTATTTTGAGAGGAATTAATTACAATTTCTTTTTTACTGTAATATTTTTAAATGTAAACATTCACTATGTTTTTGATCACAGCATGTACATTCTCGTTTCATTGTACAAATTGAATAATTTTGAGTCTTGTCTTTGTCGTTGAAAGTTATGTATTAAAGACCATTTAGAACAAAACCCCTCAGGCGGGAGCTATAATTTATCATGCCTTCTGCTGTGTCTCTAGTATGTAGTACTGTGCCTATGTGGACCTTGTGTCATGTTGTCTGGCTGCCAAGAATTTTTGAACACTCTTTTTCTGTTTAGGAAATTACTCACCTTATGAGTCCTACTTCCCCAAAGTAGAAACCAGAAAACCAAATCTCCCAGCCTCCACTGTAGCTAAGGTAGAGGCATATTACCCAATATTCTCTGACCACATGCACCCACAAAAGGTTTCTGTTCAGAAATGAACAACACAAGGAAGCAGTCTTTTCCCCAAATCTAACTTTTCTAACATCAGGCTTTCTCCCCCAAGAAGTTTCGGTCAACATTGCCTATCCCAGGGCCAGGGATTTAGCTCAGTGGTTTGGTGGCCTTGCAAGCGCAAAGACCTGAGTTCAATCCCCAGTACCAAAAAAAAAAAAAACAAAAAAACAAAAAAAAAAGCATTGCCTATCCCTCTCCAAGTGGGCTATATTAGGTACATACTTCTCGTCTAACTACTTTCTCATTATGCTTTACCGTTGTACTATAATTACTAGCACCCTTTATTAGGTTATAATCTGCTATCTGTTTTAAATGGGAAACAAAAAATATATGTTGTATCAAACACAATACAATTCTTCTTCCTAACCACATAAAGTTAAAACAGAGTACTCTGGATGACCAGACAGCTCCCCTCAGGAGATGACTCAGGATCCACGCGTCTTGCACCTCATGGCTTCATCTGCAGTGGCTTTCAAGGGTGTCACTCTCATCTGAACCAGGCCAGAAGGCAAGGGTATGGGGAGCCATACGCTGGGGGCTCACAAGCAAGCTTGGAAGTGATGCTTCTCACTTGTGTTCATATTTTATGGCCCAGAACTCAGCTGCCTGGCTATACCTAAATCTAAAATACAGTCTAGCTTCTTCCAGGTGTGAGTACCCTAACATGAGAAAGTCATGATAAAATGTCATGCTTACCTTTTGTCCTCTTACTTGCTTCCTTTTTCCACATTTGGGAAACAAAATTACCAGCACTAAGGTTAGTACAGTTACCCTATGTAAATCACAGACAGATGTGGCTCTGGCCCGGATTCCTTTTAGTTGACTCTCCATTGCGTTTTTGCTAAGCATTTCTGTTTTAGGGACACGTATTCATTGGATAGTTATTTCTAAATGCTCTGCCTAAAATTGCTTTTATCTCCAGGCTCCCCATGTGTCAGTTTGAAAGGGAAAGTGCTTAGCAGGCAGCCTGCGTGCCACATGTGTTCTAAGCTGCTGGCACATGGAAGAGTTGGGAAGTTCCAAATCACTGCCTATTGGCCACCCATGGGCTAATGATGGAAATGTCTCTTTATTTTCCCTGCTTCTCCTGGACCTAGGTGCCTTATCAGCAGCCAGAGAGAGCTGGGAATATGACTCTGGTGCCAGGGACCTCCAGAGCCCAGACTTGCAGACTCAGTCGGGCCTACAGAAGCTGCTGGAGTATGCCGGAAGGCCTTTGCATCAGCAAGCTGCTCTTCACAAACTGCTCATACAGTCCCCACGTTTTGGCAACTCTGTAGGAGGACGCTACCTAGAGCTGGCCAACACAGTGAGTACGTTTTGCTTCAGAGGACATATCCACATGTCCTATATTTCAATACAAATATTTTAATTTTGATCTCCAGAAGACATATTGGATATTGTCTTCTTTACTGAGCTAAATCTTGTACCATTTCCAGCATTGTCAATAATGTTTAGTGCTTCAAAGCTGCTAGTCATAAAAGGACTCCGCTGTCATTATTAAGGCCAGAATAGCAAGGTATGGTGGTGCATGCCCGTAACCTCAGCACTGGGGAAACTGAGGCCAGAAGACTGCTATGAGATTAGGGCCAGCCTCGGCTACATAGAGAGTTCAAGGCCCACCTGGACTGCATAGCAAGACCCCACCTCAGGAGAAAGACCCGTGAATTCTTAAGGCTGTTTTGATGAAGTTCATAACTTGTCCAGATGTAATTACTAAAAAATCTACAATAGTTTTCTTTTTGGGGGTGGGGGTACTGGGGATCAAGCTCGGGACCTTGCATTTGCGAGGCAGGCGGTTGAACCACTGAGCTAAATCCCCAGCCCTACAACAGCTTTCTTATAATTGGAATGCTTCTATGGTACCAGGCATTATAAATTAATAGGATACACTTATTTATGCCCCCTATTTTGGAATTTACTCAATTGAAAAACAAAGAAAAAATATTATTTGAAAGTTTATTGTTTCTGCTTATCCTTTTGAACTATTTCTGTTGGAAATTATGGGACAACTTAGATTTTTTTTAAGATACTTAGAATTTTATTATGCATAGTTTAAATTTCCTATTCTTTTCTTTTCTTTTTTTCTTGGTTCTAGGAATTTAACCCAGAGCCTCAGACATGCTAAGCATGAGCTCTACCACTGAGCTATACTCCCAGCGCCCTTTTATCTCGAGATGAGTCATTACTGTGGTAACCTTTGGGTAAATAGCTATTGTCTGCCTTGGTGAGAGCTGGGGAATAAGGGCAGGTGGATGATGACCTGGGATATTTTGAGAAATATGCAGTTTACAAATAGAGATTGCTACCCAAACAGTGTGGTAAGGTAAAAAAAAAAAAACCTTGGCTTTTTGAAATTGCAGTTCAGATAGTGGAATAAGCATCCTCACCACTTTGACTTGTAGATATATTCACATTCTGCTTTGATGTCGACCTAGAAGTTTACAGACAGATGTACAACATATTTCTCAATTCAGACTTTTTGCTGAGATGTTTGAAGGAACTAACAATCCTAAGTATACTAGCAATAATTAAAACACAACAATTAGACAAATCTCAATTAAAAGATGTTCTATAAAATGCCTCGACAGTACCCTTCAAAACTATTGAGGTTTAGCTCAGTGGTACCAGGCCTGCCTTGAAAGTGCAAGGTCCTGAGTTTGATCCCTGGTATCAAAAACAAAAAAACTATTGAGGTTACCAAAAGTCAGGAAAATCTGAGAAGAGAAACTCTCCACTGTAAGCAGTCTCAGAAGGTCTGACCTAATGTTGTGTGGTGCCCTGGATGGGCTTCTGCAACAGAAAAGGAACATTAGGTAAAAACTTAAGGAAATCTGAATAAAATATAGACTTGACAATGTAACAATATTGATTCATTAACTGTGATAAGTATTGGGTAACAAGTATAAGTTGTTAATAAGTAGGGAAAATTGATGTATGAGAGCACTCTATCCTGTCTGCAACATCTTAGAAATCTAAAGGTCTTTAAAAAATAAAAAACTGAGCCAGGAATTTAGCTCAGTGGTTCCAGCACCTGACTTGCAAGCATAAGGATCTGAGTTCGATCCCTGTTACCAAAAACAAATTATTAAAACCACATACACACAAAACCACTACCATCATGTGTTTGCATCTCCGGAAGTCCACCAAAGCATCCATAGAGTTACGGCACTGTTTGTCACTTTCGCCCCTTGAGGATGATCTTGCACAGTCTGAGAACTGTACTGTTCTGCTTGCCTTGTATGCTCAGAGAACTGGGCAATTATTCACAAATCTGTATGTCATCTTTCCCTGACACGAACCTGGGTATAGGCAGTGCCTCTTAATTTGCAGCAAGGATATCCTTCCTCTGTGCTATACCAGCTAAGCCTTTCTTCCAGGTAAGCATTGCCATGGCAGCATAGGTTACAGAAAATCATTGTGCACACTGATCAAAACTTGGCGGCACCACTCTGAAGGGTTTAGGGTTTATGGATCACCAGTTTTCTGCAAGAAAACCACTACTAAAAGCTGAGGGAGTTGACTGGTTCCCTTCCTTGGTTCTGTTTCTGTCAGAGGCCAGTTTAGCCCTTGGGCTCTCCACAGTCAAGTTGCAAGTAAGCTGTTCAGAAGAGACAAGGCTCAGAGTCCTCACATGCCCTAGACCCATGTACCCTGTTTGTGTACTGTTAGTTATGCTTCAGAGCTAAGGAAACACTGCCTGAGAGCACCTCTGCAGAGGCCAGCTTGAGAAGCATTCCCAGAAATGCCAAGCACCCAGATCACACAGGGGCAATGAACTGAGGGACATTTGTGAACTGTGCACTTGCAGCTTGCACTTTTCTGTATGCACACATCTATAAAAGTTGATGAAGTTGAGCATGGTGGTGCATGCCTGTAATCCCACCATTCAAGGAGGCTGAAGCGGGAGGATTACAGGTTCAAGCCTAGCCTGGGCAATTTAGCAAGATCCTGTCTCAAAATAGAAAACAACGAGGCCTGGGGATGTATTTCATTGCCAAGAAGAAAGAAAAACATTATTAGTGATAGTGGTTATTCATTGGAACATACTGAATAAGTTAAAAAAAGACAAGTGTAACATTATAACAGTTGCTCCACTCAAATGAGCAAATAAATAACATTGTACATGATTATTTAAAGAGATCCTTTGGGAAGAACTGGAACACGATATAAAAGCCTGCACGGTAGTCCTATGTCACCAATATTTTCTGAGTGAAAAATTTAAAAGCCATTTGAACTTGCAGACCCTTAAGAATGCCCTTGTAGTAGAGGATTTGTATGGGCTCCAGTTCTTCATCCACTCCTTTATCTTCACTATTTGTCATATAGCTTCGAAGTTTTTCAGGTCTGCAAAAAATTATAGGTTAGTGGTGGTGAACCTGTGGCACATGAGTCATAGCGGGCTATTGGTTATCACTGAAAACTAAAAGGTTTGCCATCATTGTCATAGATGGTCACTGTGTTAACTGCTATATTTGAAGGGCTTTGTTTCCCAGACATGGTTGACTTAAGGTCTGCTCACGGGAGTCTGTGGAACCTCACTTGAGAAATACGCCCCCCTATGTAGCCAAAGAAAGCAAATATGTTAACCACAAAGTTTGGTATCTACTGTCTCAGGTAGAAGAAGACAGGTGCTTGGTGGTGTGAGAAAAGGAAGGAACACTTAGAAAGCTGAAAACCTTGATTAGGAGGCTCCAGAAGCTTCTGATCCTCAAGTTGCCAGTACAGTTCTGTTTGTTGCCTTTAGACTCTGATCCCCACTTCTGTGTCCTGGTTAGTGGTGCTGGGTCTGCAGATGTGTGTCCTCTGTCAACAGAGGGCGCTGGAGGGACAGTGGAGGAAGAAGGCACTTCTGAGGGCTCTGCTGTGCCCACCTCAGGCTTGTTCTTGTGGTGGTGTCTGAACTCTGGAAGTGCAGGACCTCTGCGGATGCTCACTTTCAGTGAGTGTTAGTGGAATCTTCTGGGAAACTTCTTTAAAACCTCTAAACTGCACATGTGAGCAATCCCTTTATTCATAAAATCACATTAAATGTAATTTGTATTTCTTCTAAAACCAGGTCCTGAATTGATAAAATGAAGTTAAAAAAACTATTAAGAGTGGGGCCTGGGATTTAGCTCAGTGGTTCTGCCACCTGCCTTGCAAGTGCAAGGTCCTGATTTTGATCCCCAGTACCAAAGAAAACAAAACAAAACTATTGAGAGTGAAAAGCATTTATCAGTATCCATTTAGGAGACAGAAAACAGTAATTCACACAGGAAAAGTTTAAAATAAAGAATTATTGACAAGCTGGGTGTAAGGATATGTACCTGTAATCTCAGCACTCTGGGAGGCTGAAGCAGGAGGATAAGCTCAAGCTCAGCCTGGGAAACTTGGCACCTTAAGGACTTTGCAAAACCTTGTCTCAAAACAAACAGAAAAAGGCATGTGTGTTTGTGTGTGTGTGTGTGTGTGTGTGTGTGTAGCTCAGTGAGAAGACCTTGAGTTCAATCCCCAGTAATGAAAAAAAAAATTAACAGGTAACCAAGGATGACCTACTAAGAAGTAAAGAAAACTGGTGAATACAGGAATAGTACACATGAAAAACCAGCCCCTACCTGAGCAGAGTACCCAAGGAAGGAACAGATTTAGAAGTGCACCCTCCCCTCACCTAGGGCTGATTCAGACTCTGCAAGGAGGGAGTAGCAGCACCCACAAGATAGCAGAGATGTCCCCTGAGACACTGGGCAAGGCTGGCAATCAGGAAGCCCGCTCTGGGGAGCATCAGTCCAATTTGCTGGAATGCCACACAGTGGGGCATCTAAAAAATTTATCGAGCTTTGCTAAGAAAGTGCCAGAGGAATTCCCTCTGAAGCCTGGGGAATGGTGACAACGCCCACCAAGAGGTTCCCCAGAAGGTTCCACTAACACTCACTGAAAGTGAGCATCCCCAGAGGTCCTGCACTTCCAGAGTCCAGACACCACCACAAGAACAAGCCTGGGGGAGCACAGCAGAGCCCTCAGAAGTGCCTTCTTCCTCCACTGTCCCTCCAGCGCCCTCTGTTGACAGAGGACACACATCTGCAGACCCAGCACCACTAACCAGGGTACAGAAGTGGGGATCAGAATCTAAAGGCAACAAACAACTGTACTGGCAACTTGAGGATCAGAAGCTTCTGGAGCCTCCTAATCAAGGTTTTCAGCTTTCTAAGTGTCCCTTCCTTTTCTCACACCACCAAGCACCTGTCTTCTTCTGCCTGAGACAGTAGATACCAAACTTTGTGGTTAACATACTATTTCAAAAAAATTCAACAGGGGCTGGGGATTTAGCTCAGTTTTCCAGCACCTGACTCACAAGCTCAAGGGCCCAAGTTCAATTCCTGGTACCAAAAATAAAAGAAAGCAAGCAAGCAAGCAAGCAAGCAACAACATGATGTTTTACATACTTGTAAACTTAGGACCTTGCTCTTGCGAGACAGGTGGTGGTACCAGTGAGCTAAATCCCCAGCCCAGCTGTGGTTTTAACATCATGCATTTCCCTGTCCTCCATTTAAATGGTCTTCAACAATTTTTTTATGTATCCCTAAATTTCTTTTAATGCAAGGAAGATTCCATTTCTGCTTCTGTAATTTTAAGATGCTGCAATCAGTATGGTAGTAGACAAGTTTAGGGTTACCTTGTTGAAATAGACAGGATGTGTCCTGGCTTTGTGGTCAGAGCAAGCCTAGTGGTTTTGCGAGTATCTCCTTCTGAGCATTGGTCAGCCCCAAAGAACAAGAAATTCTTCAGCATAGGGCATGCTTGTTAACTTTAGATTTTTAGAGAAAAGGGACAATACAAATAAAATAGTCTTCTTTTAGAAAATTACTAAGGAACATTCTAGAAATTTCAGAACTTTGAATCATCACTTACAAACCATTGAGATTGATTTTTAAAAATAGAATTTAAAAATAGAAATTGGATATATAGAGACAAAGACATTTGCTTTGTGCTATTATTTCACATACCAGCAATCTGTGGGGAAGTGCGCTGCTTCATGCTTTCTCCTAATATTTCAAATGATGGCATTTGTAAGCACGGGTAAACACAGTTGGCTTTATTTCTCTGCAGAAGATAATAATGTCTCACTCTGCTGTTTAGTCTTCTTTTGCTTTGGACAGTTTGGCTTTAATTTTGACCATTTTAAGATGTAATTTTGTGCCTAATTTTTTCTTGCAAAAGCAATTTATATTTTAAGATAAAAAGTACTTGTGAATTGTGCAAATAAAATTATGTGAATTTAAAAACCAGTATAGTTCTTGCCTAGAATGCACAGGTTCATTTCTCAGCCTAAAAAAAACATAGGGCTGCGGATTTAGCTCAGTGGTTCCAGAGCCTGCCTTGCAAGTTCAAGGACCTGAGAAATTCAATTCTCCCTCCCCGCTCCCCTTCTTCTCCTCCTTTCTACTCTTTCTCCTCCTACCCCATTTCTTTCTTTTGAGATTGAATCTAGGGGTGCTCTATCACTGAGCTCTATCTCTAATCCATTGTTTAAAATGTTGAGACAAAGCCTCACTAAATTGGGCTCAAACTTGTAGTCCTCTTACTTCAAACTCCAGAGAAGTTGCCATTATATTCATGTGCCACCATGCAGAGCCCAAGAAGCTTTTGTTCTGCAGGCTGGAAATAATATCTGGGAATTGGAAATTGATTTAGGACTATGTTTATTATCATGCCAATCTGCTATACATTTATAATTAACTGCAGTTTATTTATTACTCTTTCTTATTCTCATGAAAGATTTAAATCCACTCACTCTCTCCTCTGTCTTTCATTTCTATTTTCATTCCACCACCCTCACTTCCTTTTTGTGAGAAAAAAAAATCCCCCTGTATGGCCCTATTCTCATGTCTCTGACTTGGGTCTTAAAACTGGAATTTCTCATAAGGGACTATAATGAAATATAGAAACCTATAAATTTCTTACCTCCAAGGTTATTTGTTGTGTTTCCAGGGCAACTTCAAGCTCAGTTACATTTTACAACTAAGTCACCTCAGATCAACCCTTCATCAGTATAAAGAAGATGGATATAAATACAAAGCTATCATTTTAATTCACACTTTTATAAAATACATGTCATTGAAGTGCATAGCTACTGAAGGAAAAAAAAGGCATAAGAAAAGTTATTTCTTTGAATCTTGACTTGCCACTTAGATTTCAGTAATTACACAGAGATGGCTGTGTTGTATTCTAATTTTTATAATGGTTAAATTATTAAAATCTTCATAAGCACTTTTTTATCTTTAAAATACTGTGTATGCACAAATTTAAGATTGAGTTCTAACATCCTATTAAAATTATAGGGAAATTTTGAGGGAAAAACTTTAATTTTGACAAAAATCTTTTTTACTTCATTTATGAATATGAAGAAATAAAAGACTGTTTTTATTTTTTTAATTTTTTTGGCACTGGGGATCAAAGTTGGGTCCTTGTGTTTGCAAGGCAGGTGGCAGAACCATTGAATTAAATCCCTGGCCCTGACTGTTTGAATTCTTGTTATTGCTCTTACTAGTATAAAATCTGCATTGTAGAATCAATGGCTTAAGTTACTGGTCTTTTTCTGGCAAGGTTCTTGGTTCTTTTACAGCAGTCTGCTCTTTGCTTTGCTTCCATTTCCTCAGTGTCTCTGTCAACACAGGGAAGAACCCCTTAGCTTACAGACAGGGCAGGGAAATCGCCTTCTTGATTTCTTGTACTTAAGTCAGACTGGAGAGAGAACATGGCTTCTTACCAACAAATCACCATCAAGACACAGAAAAGGCAGGTGCTGCACCCTGTCTGAGCTTCAAAGCTCAGGATGCACAGAGGGCCTGCATCAGTCATGGTGCTGGAAAGCAGTGGCTTCCAGGTACTGCAGTTTCATGCGTCCGTAACATTTCGAAAGACTGCGAGTTGCCAACTTCACCTGTTGCCAAAAATCAACAGTCAATCTACATACTATTTGTCTTAGTTACTTTTCTTGTTGCTGAAACAAAATACCAGACACTCAAAGTTAAAGGAGGAAAGGTTATTTAGCTCACAGTTTGTAGAAGTTTCAGCCCATAATCCACTGGCTCCAAGGCAGGATGGCATAGCACAGGGGTATTGCAGAGGAGAAACAGTTCATGGCAGGCAGAAGGTAGCAAAGCAAGCAGGTGACAATAACACCTTCTTTCTGCCCCTTTTATATTCTACCTAGGCTATCCACCTTCTGCCCTTAGGGCAGGTAGCACTCATACCCAGAACTATGCCAAACCAATCAGTGGACTGTTTTACCAATCACACACCCTTAATCCTGGCATCACACACTCTACATCCAGCCACCTCTGAAAAAGCCCCACCTGTGACATTGAGGCTTTGGGGGGCCATCCAGACACAAACCATGACACTGTCTAATATCACCACCATTGCATCAGAAAAAAATTTTTACCTCCAAAGTTAGGTACTACCTTCTCTTTATTTTCCCTTCAAGTAAATAAATGAAAGCATAAATTAAACTTCATGGAAGAACTGTTATATTTTTCACATTTTTCTACTAACTGGTCATATGTCAGCATGGATGAAATTTTCTAGAAGACCAACTAAGATGTGAACTTCAGTCATTCATGCTGAGCTCTTATGTGAGACTTCACACAAGTTGTTTCATATCTGTTAAAGCCTCTCCATTCTCATAAAATTGAAGGGTAGGGGGAAAGGAAATAAGGGAAAAGAAAAAAATATGACAAAATGAAAACATAGAAATAAAGTGTTTGCAATTGGGAAGGGGAGGAGGGGGTGAAGGGAGGGCAGGGACAAGGGGGAAAAATGAGAACCAAGATAGGTCATGTAAAGGTACAAGATCCCAGTGATGAATGTAACTGTACTGAATACCTAAATGTACCAATAAACTCAATGAGAAAAAAAAAAGAAATAATAATATAGCCAGGTATGGTGGTGCACAGATATAATCCCAGCACTTGAGAGGCAGGAGGATTGCTATGAGTTTGCAGCCAGCCTGGGCTACATAGTGAGTTCAAGCTTGGCCTGAAGTACAGAGCAAGGCTTTGTCTCAAGAAAACAAAACAAAAATAATAATGATAATAATACATTATTTTTCATATGGTTACATTGGGTTACGTGATATATTACATATAAATGCTTGATAAAATGCCTTGTCAAAGTAGATGCTCAATAAGTGATAATGATTGTTATTGTTATTTGTATGTCATTATTAGAAACAAATCTTGAAAATTTCTACAAGTGGTTATATTTGGAGAAATATTTGGAAAAAGAAACTAAACATTTCTGAAGAAAAGAGATCTCTCTAGAATATTTCAAGAGATTTACCTTTTTGTGTGTATGTGGTACTGAGGATTGAACTCAGGCCTTTCATGTTGAATTATATTCCCAGCCCTTTTTATTTAATTTTGAGATAGGGGTCTCCCTATATTGCTCAGGCTGGGCTTGAACTTGTGATCCTCCTGCCTCAGCCTCCCAGAGTGCTTAGAGAACAGACGTGCACCTGTATGCCTGACTCCAGTCCCTTTTTATGAGTTAGGTTGTCTTCAGGTGGTAGTGGTGTCTTCAAAATTATACTGAATAATAATTTGTGTAGAATGCATTTTGAAATACCAGATTATGAAGAAAAGATAATTCCTGCTTACAGACAAATCTTTTCTGGAAAAACCTTTGTCTGATTCCTCCCTTTGAAAAGCAGAACTAAGCCAGATGTCAGCATGCACACTTATGATTCTGGCATCCAGGAGACTGAAGCAGGATTGCAAGTTTGAGCCCATCCTAGGTAGCTTAGTGATTTAGAAAAATTCTGTCTCAGAAAATGAAAATGTAGCTCAGTGTGAAGTCCCTGTTTTCAGTTCTCAGTATAAGCAAGGAAGGAAGGAAGAAAAGAAGGAAAGGAGGAAGGGAGGGAGGGAGGGAGAGACACAAAGATATGGGGCCCAGGTCAAAATATGTCTCAGTTCACTTGTGAAAATGTCAGAGACACAAGAGTGGAGGGTGTGTTTCCTCACACCCATTGCTGCTGGCTCGACACCCTTACTTTGGGTGCGGGGGCCGTCCCTCATTATTGGCAAGAGAAAGGACAGCTAATGGGGAGATTGTGGAGGCCTATTTCCTCCTTCAGGTCGTTGCTGTTGGACTCTGAGTCTCTCTCTGTATGTCAGGTGGCACTGGATTGTTGTACGTCCTCTAATCCCTTTTGCAGAGCTGATGTTCAGCCAGACACCCTAGTGCAGATGAGCAGTCGTGAAAACATTGACAAGCTTCTGTACAGTCTTTCCCCTCTTGCCTACCTAGGCCTCTCCTGGAGCCCACAGCCTCCGTAATCCAGTGTCTGAGGGATTAAACAAAGCGGAGGCAGTATTGCTGCCAGCTGGCTTCCTAGGGCCTTGGTTCTGGCTGTGCCACGTTAGCTGTGACATACTCTTACACTTCCTGTCCTTCTGGCCATCTGTTGGACTGGAAGGAGGAGCCGGGCCTAAGAGTGTTGGCAGCCGCACAGTGAGGTGGTGGGCAGCCTTCAGATATTGTTCTCTTAATAAACTGCATTATTTTGGAAAATGATTCTATGGATGGTTCAGCAGAGGGTTCTTGCTTGATTCTGTTTTCTGCTGTCTTTGGGGTAAAATCTCTGATAAAGGGATTTTGAAGACATTTGAGTACGCACTAGAGGGCAGTGGTCCCATATCTTGACACCTAGCAGTTCACCACTTGGCTTTGCTCTGCCTTTGCTTTTGGGAGGCACTGCCTTCCCATAATAGAAATGCTACTTACGTCTGAAATGTTTTGTAAAAACAGATCAGCCAGTTGGCAGCACCCTGTCTGTCACTCCCTGTAGTTTCCACTTTCTCCTTCTCTGGGGGGCTGTAACAGGAGAGGTACTATTAACATTTTCATGGCTTTCTCTTTAAAAGCAAAGGCAAAGGAGAGATAGGACACGTGTTTTTAGTTTAGGGTGGTAAAGTCTTCTATCTTTGCATCTTTGCTTTGGAGGGTAAAGTGAAGAAATAAGAGAGTGAAGTCTGACATGGCGGCAGCACACCCTTGTGATCCCAGCGCTGTAGGAGGCTGAGCCAGGAGGTTCACAAGGTTGAGCTCACCCTCAGCAACTTAGTCAGAGCTTTGCTCAAAAAATAAAAAGTGCTGGGGTTGTAGTTCATTGTAAAGGCCTTGGATTCAATCCCTGCTTCTGCGAATGAGCAAATAAGTGAATAAAGGAATGAATATTCAAATTATCACTAACAAGGGCTGGGGGAAGTGGTTCAGTACAAAGGCCCTGGATTGTATCCCTAGTAAGTGGGGGTGGGGCGAGGTGGGGAAGTGCAGGGAAGGGAAGGGAAGGGAGAAGAAGGTAGAGCAAGGTGTTGTGTTATGCAGGTTACGTGCATGCGCGTGCAGATCTGCTACCTTTTCCATGATCACAAAAGGGAATCAGGTACCCACCCACTCAGTTCTACCTCTCACACCCGCCGTCTCCCAGGTAGGAGCTGTAGTGCTTTTCTGGAGACCGGCATGGGCTAGCTCCTCTGTAAACTGGGGAAACGTGTCCGGTGCAGCCGCTGGGCTGTGTCAGCAGAGTTCTCGGGTAGACAAGAGAGAGGCCGGTGTAGATTAATTATGTAATGAATTTCAAGAAGAAAGCAAAGGGATGTGAAGAAGGATGTCAGTGGGTTATTTATGAGTTGGCTTTTGATGGAATATGAGGAGCCTAAATAAGGATCTGATTTATTTTTAATAATTTTCGTTGTTGAACTGTTTCTTTCAAAGGAATAACCCCTTGGAACTGGATTATGTGGGTCCCTGGATTTAGACTGATTATATATAGACTGAACTTGCAGGAATTTACCTTTTGTATCTGTGAAATGTGCAGTGTGTGTGTGTGTGTGTGTGTGTGTGTTTTAATGTGTTCATTCACTATATTTTCTCTGAGGCACAGGTAGAAGATAAGATGCCCTTCTTTGGACTCACTTAACTGGAGGCCTGGGTGGGAGGAAAGACACCTGGAATCTTGTCATAGCCTACATCCTGTAACAAAGAGACAGGGACTTCTTTGCTAATATTTAATGAGCATTTATTATATACAACTTATTGTATTAAAATAATCTAAGATAGCTGGGTGTGGTAATGCACGCCTGTAATCCCAGCACTCTGAGAGGGTGAGGCAAGAGGATGCCAAGTTCGAGCCCAGTCTGAGCAATTTAGTGATTTAGTGAGACCCTGTCTCAAAAGGAAAAAAAATAATTAAAGGATGGAGATGTAGCTCAGTGCAGAGCCCCTTGGTTCATTTCTCAGTAGTTCAAAAACAAAGAGGTGAACACAGACTGTCACGCTCAGTCCTCATAGCAGCTCGTGCCATAATCGCTGTTCGGGCCCCACTTAGAAACGAGGGCTGAGGGCCTGGGATTTAGCTCGGTGGCTGGTGGCCTGCCTTGCAAGCGCAAGGACCCGAGTTCAATCCCTGGCACTGGAAAAAAAAAAAAAAAAGAAAAGAAATGAGGACTGAGAAGTAGAGAGGCCGCCTGAGCTGAAGCTGTGAAGATGTGCAGGCTGAGATGGAGTCCAGGTCTGTCTGACTCTCCAGCTTCAGCTTGTAGCCACTCATTTGATCCCAAGGGAACGGGGACCCTGGTGGCTACGTGGGAAGCACCCCTTCTCCTCACCCTCCCTATCTGTAGCGCAGTGCTGCCTCATACATCCTCACCTAGATGTGGGTGTCTTTGTAACTCCTCTGTAGGGGCAGAATCGATGCCCTGACTCTTCTGAGGAGAGCCTCAATCCTTCCGCATCTGTCTGTGTGTGTGTCACACACACACACACACACACACACGACTGGCTTTTTCATTTTTCTAATCTTGTATAAGACGTTGTCATTGAAGAGTAATTGAAACCCTTGGTGGATTCATGTTGGGGCCTCCTGACACCAATGTGTAGTTATTTATCCTTAGATGACAGGGAGGATTAGCATTAAATGCTGAGAGAAATGCAGCTGCCACTTTGATGCAGTAGGTGCATCTATCACAGACGCATTTGGAACCCAGAGACCTCAATCTAATTGCCAGGAATGCTGGGGACTTTCTTTAGCTAGGCTTAAGAGTAGAGAGAGAGGGAGAGGGGGAGAGAGAGAGAGAGAGAGAGAGAGAGAGAGAGAGAGAGAGAGAGAGAGAGAGAGAGAGAGAGAGAGAGAGAAATGGAGGGTGAGAGGTGGAGATGGAGACAGGGAGACAGAGAAAGAGAGACAGGGAACAGACACAGATGCAGTCCAGAGATGGACAGGAACAGGGACAGAGTTATGGCCTGTATGTGGATGTCCCCCCAAAGTCTCATGCAGTCATGGGTGGAGGTTTTTCAGAGGTGGCTGAATCTAGAGTGTGTGGTTGATTAATGGTGCAGCGCTAGGATTAAGGGTGCTGGGATTAAGGGTGAGTGAATGGTGGATCAGTCCACAAATCCCAGTAGCCTGGACACAATATAAAGGACAGAAGAAGTTTGTCTTCCCTTGTTGCTTTGCTGCCTTCAGTTTGCCTTCCACTGTTGCCCCTCTGCCATGTGCCACCCTGCCTTAGAGCCAGACGATTATGGACTGAAACCTCAACAAAGAGTGAGCTAAATAACCCTTTCCCTTTTAACTTTGAGTGTAGGGTATTTTGTTTCAGCAATGAGAAAAGTAACCAAGACGGGGGATGGGGGACACTCCACTTTGGAACTTCTCAGTATATTGGTACAGAGGAGGAATCCATTTCCCCCCTGTCTCCCTTATAGCTTTTTTTCTTATAAAACAGATCACTACGTAGCTCCTGGTGATCTTCCTCCCTCAGCCTCCTGAATGATGGGATAACATGTGCACCACCACACCTGGCTTCTCCTTGTAACTTTGAGATAATGTTATGCCATAAATCAGGGTTAGAATTTTCCTTGAAAACTGAAGCAGGCAGAAGGACTTTTGTGTCCCTACTGTTATTCCTGAATAGCTGGTCACATTTGTTACATGTTGAGTGTGTGCAGGATATTGGCAGAAAACCCTCGCCAGTACCATCTCATTTAATTCTCAGACACACAGTCCTTCTTCAAGCCCAGCTCTCCCCTCCACACCTCCAGAATTGTACCATTCATTTATCTCGGTGAAGGTAGGGCTTATTTGTAAGACTGGCATTCACAAAAGTTCAAAAAGTGAGCATTGCCAGGTGCATAAGCAGAAAAGGAGGAGCAGGTGTATGGATTATAGTATCAGTTATTCTGCTACTGCAAAGATTTACTGGCTTTTGGTTTTCCATGTCTGTAGATGGTGGTGGATGTTTCACACTGAGGAATGATCATGATAATTGCTGTTTTAATAACCCAGATGTCAGTGGCCCCATTTTGCTCACTCCACGTCTGTTCTTGCCTCCTTGCGACTCGTTGTTGGAACTCGGTGAGGAATCTAGGGTTACAGAAGGGTTGGTGAGCAGTAGGGATTTTATGAAGGGCTGAGAATGTGGGAGAGGCTCATGTAATACCCGCACACACCTGTGAGAGTCTGCTTTGGACACTTCTCTCGCCTCGAGACTCCCTATCCCACATTGTTGATTTCTCTCTGTCTTCACACCCTGGCCCAAGCAGTGCTCTCGCTCACGCAGTCTCCTTTCTAGAAGGATGCAGATCCCTTTCCTAGTAACCGTGTGTCGTAACTTAGGAATCGTCCTGTTACTAAACATGGCCTTAGCCTCTTGTGCTGCCACTCTGTGAGGTTTTATTGAAGAATCTTTTGCTGCTCGATGGACAACATTGCTGGTCTGTATCTGAGAAATCTTCCCAGAAGACTGTTTAGCCCTCGGTTCAGCCCTCAGTAGCCTGCTCCTGAGCTCCAAGGAAGCCTTCTCTGGAACTACTTGATCATTCTTCTGGGCTGGGGGCATTTTAGGATGTTTCCGCAAATTCTTTTTTACTTTCCTTTAGCTTCTTATAGATTAGATTCTTTCATATAGCAGCAGTATGAGCTTTCTTTTTCATGCAGTCCTGGCGATTAAACCCAGGGTTTATTAATGTATTTTTTATTAGTACTTGTTTGCAGTACATGATTACATTCTGGTGGTGGTTTGTATATGTACATAACACATTTTAATTCTTTTTGTGAGAAGTGTTAAATATTCTTTATTTAGTATTACACATTTAGCACACTAAAATGCCTTTCAGTAAGTAAAAGGCAGCACTTTTTAAATATAGGAAATTCTAATTAAATTGGCATAGTCAAGACCAAAAATATAGATGTTACTTCCTTGTCTTCCTGCTCATAAACACAAATTGAAACGGGGGAGTCTTGTTTGGTTCTAAGACAATGATAGATTTCCCCAGTATTTAAACATATTCACATAACCATTTATAGAAATCTAAATATATACCAACCTCCAGTATGTTTTGAGATAACATTATCCATCTTTGTGAAAAGTTGGATATTACTAATCAAGTCCACCCATATATTTGAAAAGAGAAAACAGTGATAGTATTTAGTGAATTGGAATTACTATCAAAACTTGAAAAAACAGTTATCCATTTAACTACAGAAGTCAATTTTACTTAAATCAGGACTGTCCAACAAAAATATTGTGCCAGCCACTCATGATCTGACTTCTGGTGTGTGAGATCTGTTAAACTATGATACACATAAAAAAGCCGAGAGACATCTGTTCTGTAATAAATAAGGCAGTAACAATCACTCATTAGTAGCATTTTTAAGGTAAGCTATTAAGTCTGCCCTTTATCCCTTCTTAATGCCAGCGAAGATCATTTTTGTTCCAGGCATGTACTTCTTGGATTCTCCAAATACTCCATCAGTGTATCAGGTGAAGCCTTTGTTCTTGTTAGCATCTGTGTGAGAGAATCCAACAGCCTCCCCTGTCTTCCACCCAACAGACCATGGAGATCTGACCCAGGCTTGTGCTCGCCTCCCTTCTCCATGTGTGGCACTGGGCGCACTTCCATACTAAAATCTTCCTTTCTTAGCATCTTCCATTTTTAAATCTCTCTTTTGTTGTTGCCACAAGGAAGGTTCCAGCTCAGAAGGGAAGCATCCCACTTTCTAGCCTAAGGCCATGCTGGTTCATTCGTTCTTTCTTTCTTTCTCTTTCTTTTTTCTTTCTTCTTTCTTGTCTTCCCTTTCCCTACCTTTCCTCCCTGTTCCTTCCAACTCTTAATCCCGTTCCCATTTGAAAAAGCTGCATTTCCAGTTTTTTCTTTGATTCCCTTTTTAAAAATTCTTTTCCCCTTCCTTTGTTTTCCCTCCCATCTCTTGGTTCCCTTCCCAATTGAAAAAGATCTCCCTACTTCCTATTACTTGTCCTTTATTTTGTGTTTTATTTCTATTTTAGGCTTCTCAAATAACAGAAATCATGTGATACTTAAACTCGTGTGTCTTAGCTCAGTGACACTGCCCTTGCCTGACAAGCTCAAGGTCCTGAGTTTGATGTCTAGTACCAGAAAAAGCAATAACAAACTGTGTGTCTAATTTATTTCACTTTTATACATCTCCCCCATCATATCTAGAATTACCTTCTTCATGTACTGAAAGAATTGTTTCTTGCAAGATCTTCATCTTCTTCCATGAGGTAATGTATATAATCTGCAACATATTGACACCTGCTGTGCTTCTGATTACTTCTGTGTTGAACTACTTGGTTTCAAATTCATAACCAGAGAGTTGTTTGGTACCAGGAGGGACAGGCAAGCCTCCATTCATAGCACCTGTCAGGGCTCCAAAAATTATTACCAGTTATAGTTCTGACAAGGCATGTGGCCAAATAGAGGTGAAGGCACCCAGTTTGCCATCACTGCTTTCCACATTGTATTAATCTGTAGCCACCTCCACTTGGAGTTAATAGATCTTGCCCATTGCAAACCTGTTAAGAGGCCTGCAGGCCAGCAGCAGGCCAGTGCAATATGCGGCAGCATTATTTGTTAGGCCAACTTTCACACTGTATTTTGGTAGTTTGTGTCCATATGCTGCTCAGATTATCATATTCCTTTCTCTGGCATAAGCAAGCTGACAAATGATATCTCTGTTAGTTATATGATCAACTATCATCCTGTGTTTGTGCTTGTTGTACTTATTTTTGTCCTGAATCTCCAAGCATTTTTGAACATAGTTATCAGTTTTTTCCTCTTCTGAATTTCACTTGGTATCTCTTAAAGTGGCTTATTCTTAACAATTTAAGAAACTCCCTATCTTACGTACTGCTTCTTGTTGCTGGGACAAAATGCCTGACACCCAAAGTTAAAGGAGGAAAGATTTATTTAATTGACAGTTTGTAGAGGTTTTATTTAATAGTTGACTGGCTTTTTAAGGCAGGGTGGAATGGCAGAGCGGCATCGCGGAGGAGAAACAGTTCATGGCGGGCAGAAGATAGCAAAGTAATGAAGAAGCATAGCAGCAAGTGACAGTGACACTTTCTGTCCCTTAGGGTGGGTAGCATTCACACTCAGGGTGGGGCAGCCTTAATCCTAGCATCACTCATTGAATCAATCCCAGCATCACATCTTTGATCCCAGCATCTCACACCCTGGATCCAGCCACCTCCAAAAGCCTCAACTATGACTGCATGAGGCTTTGGGGGACATCTAGATAAAAGCCATAACATCCTCTGAAGCCCCAACCTGAAGTCCCAACCTGACTACCCTTCTTCGCCCACCCTTTTCCCAAGCTTGAGCACTGAGTGGTAACCATTAAGACCACAGTGGGAGTGGCAGCCCAGCACCAGTCTAAGCATCTTTGAAAAAACATGACACTCTCCTTAACAGAAATTCTGGGGGGTCGATTTTTTATTTCATTAGAGAAGTAGGCTTTATTACCCAAATTCTACAATAAAGAACCACTTACAGAATCTTGATCTAAACAGTCTAATGTAATCTACCCTAATGTATGTTTAACAATACTTGAAAGGACTCATTAGCATGGGAAGTCATGAACATAAAACGTATTGAGAATAACTCAACCCATACAATGTTGTGAAAATGATAGAAAATTTATTATAAATAATATAGCACCAACTAAGATTTGAAAATGACACCTCTAAAATTCATGTTGGAACTTATCCCCTTTGTGGTGATATTAAGAGGTGGGCCCTTGGGGAAGTAATATATCAGGAGAGTTTCTTACAAAAAGCAGGAGGAGATAATTAGGCCCTTTATTCCTTCTTTCTGTCCTGTGAGAACATAGTGTATGTGCTCTCTGGAGGATACAGTAACCAAGTGCCATCTTGGAATACCTTGGTACCTTTGTCTTGGGCTTTGCAGTCTCCAAACTGTGAATTATAAATTTCTCTTCTTAGTTGGGCATTGTAGCACATGTATGCAATCTCATTCTCTGGGAGATTCAGGCAGGAGGATCACAAGTTTGAGCCCAGCCTGGGCAATTTAGCACCTTAGTTAGACTTTATTTCAAAAATAAAAAATAAAAAAGGTCTGGAAATCTAGTTCAGTACAAAGTCCCTGGGTGCAATCTTGACTACAACAAATAAATAAATTTCTGTTCTTATAAATGACCTAGTCTCAGGTATTTTATTATGGCAGCACAAATGAACTAAGCACCCAAATTACACATAAATATTATATATCTATTTCTATTATGTATCCTAACTTTCTCTTTATTATGAAACCAGAAATAACCTTTAACCAGACAACCCTGATTCTATTTGAGTTTTTCTGTAGGCCCCATATTTTCTTGTCTTGGTTCATACTTACATGTGAGAAATTCAAACCGTATTGCATTCAAACACATTTTTCTACTTGTGCCCACTAATGGCTTTAATTTAGACAAAATGTCTCATTTCCAAAAAGAGGTATAAACGAAACCCTAATTCATGTAGTTCACTGCTTCCGTGCCCCATCCCGTTGCCCTCTCACCCCCGTGGCTTTTCATGTTACTTTTTCATAATGTGGTCCAAATTTCCAGCTCTCAATATTCCAGAGTTTAGGTGCATTAAGATCATGTCTTGGTTAGATCTTATTGGCTAAAAATGTCTTCCAGTGAATCCAAAAAGGTAACTGTAGCACTGGAGGAGTAAAGCTGTATCAGTGTTGGCTGAGGATCAATAGCTCAAAATTCCTGGGAAATTCAACTGTGGAGTGCCTCCTTCCATAAGCATAATGCACATTTATTTTCTTGAAAGCCTGCCTTCACATGGTTTAAAGCTTGATTGGAAAGGCACAACAGGCTGTAATACTTTCCATTAAGTAAATGACTTTCAGTTGTTCAATAAAATATTCGCGATTATCCCTGAGACTACCTATGAGCAACCAAAGACTTCACAGGGAAGTGAAGGGAACCATGAGGAAATAAGAATAATGGCTAAAGTCCACGAGAAGAGTCTTTATTTCCGAGATCGATTTAGGTCAGCAGAATATATTGAGAGAAACCTAGGTAATTAAAATAATCAGAATTTAATTCATTTCTCCAGACAGGTTTTGCGTTTGAAGACTCAGTGTGAGCATTCTTTTTGGGTGAATTATGAAAATTGTATCTATCTCTTCAACTGCTTCCCTTATATATTCCACATAGTAGTTGTTAGAGTTTGCGGTGAGAAAGAAGCAGTGGGAATTCTCTTCCAGTGTTACAGAAAACACCTCTCTTTCCTATTTCTCTCACTTACTTTTCTCACTGTGAGATATGAAAATGGTGCCCAGGGTAGAAGTGCAGCTCAGTGATCAAGTGCTTGCCTAGCACTAGGGAATCCCTAATCTTGACCCCCAGAGGGTCCCCCAATTAGTTACCTTTTGTTTTACAACAAATCACCCAAGTCTTAGAGGCTTAAGGCAGCACACATGTATCACCTCCCACAGTTTTTCTGTCAGGACTCCAGGGGTGGTTGAGCTGTGTGATTCCAGCTCAGGGTCACTCTCAAGGTTGCTGTTCTGCTGTCAACAAGGGCTGTATCATTTGAATGCTTGACAAGGGCTGAAGACTGCTTCCAAAATGACTGCTGCAACAGCTGATGATGCCAGGAGCCCCATCCTTTGTCACGTGCACCTC
This sequence comes from Fukomys damarensis, assembly GCF_012274545.1. Lineage (NCBI taxonomy): Eukaryota > Metazoa > Chordata > Mammalia > Rodentia > Bathyergidae > Fukomys > Fukomys damarensis. Next base: position 31,918,769 of record NW_022900921.1, on the reverse strand, counting down.
TCCACAGGACTGCATGAGTGCTCTCACAGCATGGCAGCTGGATTCCTCCAGTGCAAGAAGTCCGGAGAGTGAGGCAGAGTTCCTGTATCTTTTATGGCCTAGCTACAGAAGTCACCCACCATTATTTAAGGAAGACCTTTTTTTTTTTTGTTACACAGGCCAGCCCTATGTAGCTTAGGGTGGGTCTGTCCAAGGGCACGGATACTAGAATCATTTTGAGAGTCACTGAGGGATATTGTGGAGGCAGTTCTCACATCTATCACATACAAGTAAACATTAATTGGAAATGTCTAGAAAATAATTACCAATTCGGTTTTTGTTTTTTAATACATACACACACACACACACACACACACACACATATATATATGTATCTTATTGGTACATTTTAGATATACAGTACAGTTACATTCATCGTTGGGATCTTGTACCTTTATATGACATATCTTGGTTCTTATTTTTTCCCCATTCCCCTAGCCTCCCTTCACCCCCTCTACCCTTCCCTGCTTACAAAGACTTTGTTTCCATTTTTTTTCCTTTTCTCTTATTTTTTCTTTTCCCTTCTTACCTTGCCCCACCCTTCCTACCTCCCCTATACCTTTAGACCTTTTCTTCCCATTACACAGTATCAGTTATACATTTTGATCCTATTTACACTTTTAGTTTATCATACCAGAGAAACTACGATATTTACATGTGTCCTATTAGTTTCACTTAAGAGTATGTCTTTAATGTACATGCACTTAGCTATAAATGTCTCTAGTTTCTCATTCTTTATGGCTGAATAGTACTTCATTTTATTTAAAACACACACACACACACACACACACACACACACACACACACACACACACACACATCTTCTTTATCCAGTCTTCAGTTGATGGGCAATTGGGCTGTTTCCAAGTTTTGACTATCACAAACTGTGCCACTATAAACATGGGTGAGCATATATCACTGTGATATGATTCTTTTAATTCTTTTGAAAAGATACCCAGCAGGGGAATAGCTGGGTCGAATGAAACTTCTAACCCTAGGTATCTCCACATTGATTTCCACAATGGTTGCACCACTCTTCACTCCCAACAATGGAGGATTCCTGTCTCCCCACACCCCCGCAAGTATTTGTTATTGGTTGATTTCTTGATAGCAGCCATTCTTTGTGGGGTAAGGTGGAATCTCAGTGTTGTTTTCATCTGCATCTCTCAAATGACCAGGAATGTTGAACATTTATTCATATATTTATTTGTTGCTTTTACTTCTTTGCTTCTTTGTCTGAGAAGTATCTGTTCATTTCAGATACCCCCCCCCTTTTTTGTACCTGGGATTGAACTCAGGTCCTTAAATTTGCAAAGCAGGTGACAAAACCACTAAGCTAAATCCCCCACCCATCAGATCCCCATTTTTGAATTTGGAAGACTGGTTTTTTTGAGTTCTTTATATATTCTAGTTAGTAGACCTTTGTCTGAGGAACAAATGGTAAATTTTTTTTTCCCACATTGTAGGTTGTTTCTGAGCTCTGTTGGTGGTTTTTCTTGCAGTGCAGAAGCTATTTAAAAAGGTGAGATCCTAGTTGTTGATTCTTTTTGCTAGTTCCCATGCTATTGAGGTTTTATTCATAAAATCTTTTCCTATGCCAGTGTTTTCAAGAGTTCTACCTAACTTATTTTCCAGCAAGTTTACTGTTTCTGTTTTAATATTTAGATCTTTAATCAACTTGGATTTTAGTTTAGTACATGGTGAGAGGGGTCTACTTTTAATCTTTGGGAAGTTGAAAGCCAGTTTTTCCAACACCATTTATTAAAGAGGCTATTCTTCCTTCAGTGAGGATGGTTTGCTCTTTTGTCAAAGATGAGGTAGCTGAGTATGTCTGGAGTTGCTTCTGCATCTTCAAATCTGTTCCACTGATCCTCAGGTCTTTTTCTTTGCCAGTACCATGCTGTTTTTATCAAAGTGCCTTTGTAGTATAGTTTCAAGTTGGGGATTATGATACCCCTTGTCATGTCTCTGTTGCCTAGAATGGCTTTTGCTATTCTAGGTCTCTTCTGGTTCCAAATGAATTTTTGTATTGGTTTCTCTAGTTCAGTGAACTGTACTGTTGGGATTTCAATCAGGATTTCATTGAATCTGTATTGCAGTTTGGAAGAATGGCCATTTTTACTATATTGGCTCTTCCTACCCATGAACAAGGGACATCTTTCTATTTTCTTATATTCTCTTTGGTCTGTTTTTAAAGAGTGTAGTAGTTCTCAATACAGAGGTCTTTTGCTTCCTTCTTTAGATTAATTCCTGGATGTTTTATTTTTTGGATGCTATTTTGAAAGGCATTGTTTCTGTAGTTTCTCTATGAGTCTTTTATTTGTTTACAAGAAGGCTCTTGAGTTTTGAGTTTTTACCTTGTACCCATCTACTCTACTGAATCTGTCAATTCAGTCTAGAAGTCTTTTTGCAGAGTTTTTTGGTCTTCTATGTAGAGTATCATATCATCAGCAAATAGTGACAGTTTAACTTCTTCCTTTCCTATCTTTTTATTGCTTTTATTTCTTTCTCTTATGTAATTGCTATGGCTAATATTTCCAAAACTATATTGAATAGCATTGGTGAAAGAGAACATCCTTGTTTTCCTCCTGATTTTGACATGAAGGTTTTCAGTTTTTGGCTATTTAATATGATGTTGGCTGTTGGTTTTTCATAGATAGCCTTTATCAAGTTTAGATAAAGAATATTTATTCCAGTTTTCTGCAGGGCTTTTATCATGAATGGGTGTTGAATTTTGTCGAATGCTTTTTCTGCACTTATTGAGATGATCATGTGGTTTTTGTCTTTGACTCTGTTAATATAGTGTATTACATTTTTGATTGACGTATGTTGAACCATCCTTGCATCCCTGGGATAAATCCAACTTGGTCAGGGTGTATGATATTCTTTATGACCCTCTGTATTCTATTTGCTGGTATTATTGAGGATTTTCACATCTATGTTCATTAGGGAGATTGGCCTGTAGCTCTCTTTTTTGGTTGGGTCTTTCCCTGGTTTTGGAATCAGAGTAACCCTTGCTTTAAGGAATGAATTTGGAAGTATTACTTCCCTTTCAATTTTATGGAAAAGTTTAAAGAGTGGTCGCAACAGTTCTTCTTTAAATGTTTTGTAGAAATCAACAGTGAAGCCATCAGGTTCTGGGCTTTTCTTTGTTGGGAAATTTTTTTATTGCATTTTCACTGATTGTAATTGGGGTGTTTAGAATTTTTATATCTTCTTCATTCAAATTTGGTAATTCATATATATCTAAAAATCTGTCCATTTTTTCTGTGTTTTCCATTTTATTAAAGTACAGTTTCTCAAAGTAGGTATTGATGATCCTCTGCCTTTCTGATGCATCTGTTGTGACTTCACCTTTTTTTTTTTTCCCCTAATTGCATGGATTTGAGCCTTTCCTTTACTTTTTTTGATAAGGTTGGCCAAGGGTTTGTTGATTTCATTCGTTTGAAAAACAACTCTGGGCCAGGGATTTAGCTCAGTGGTTCCACCACCTGCTTTGCAAGCACAAGGTCCCAAGTTCAATCCCTGGTACCAAAAATAAAGAAATAAATAAAAAAAAATAAAGAAAAACCAACTCTTCAAATTGTTGATTTTTTTTTTTTTTGTATCATTCTCTTGGCCTCCGTTGCATTGGTTTCTGCTCTGATCTTTATAATTTCCTCCCTTATACAAGTTTTGGGTTTGTCTTGCTCTTCTTTTTCTAGAATCTTAAGATTCAGCAATAGGTTGTTTATTTGAGCTCTCTCTTTTTTCCTAGTGTGAGCATTCACTGCTATGAATTTCCCACATAAAACTGCTTTCATTGTATCCCAAAAATTCCTGTATGTTGTACTGGCATTATTATTAAATTGTAAAAACTGTTTAATTTCTTCAACTTTTGCTGTGACCCATTGATTGCTCAGGAGAGTGTTACTCAATTTCCATGTGTTTATGAAGTTCTTGCAGTTTCTTATGCTATTGATCTCCAGTTTAATTGCACTATGGTCTGATAATATACATGGGATAACTTCAGTTCCTTTGAATTTACTTAAACATGTTCTATGAGCTAGTATGTGGACTATGTGGGAGAATGACCTGTGTGCAGCCGAAAAGAATGTATATTCTGATTTTGTGGGGTGGAACACTGTAGATGTCTATTAAGTTCATTTGTTCAAAAGTTTGGTTCAGTTCTAGTGTTGTGTTGTTCATGTTTTTCATCTAAATGACCTACCTGTCTATTTGTGACAGTGGGATATTGAGGTCCCCCATTACAATTATATTAGTGCTTATTTGGTTTTCATATCCCTTAATATTTGTTTTGTATAGTTGGGGTCATTAGTATTTGGTGCATATATATTTATGATTGTCATCTCTTCCTCTTGGATTATTTCCTTTACAGGGATGTAGTGACCTTCTTTGGCCCTCTTAATTAGTTTTGGTTTGAAATTTACTTTGTCTGCAAATAAAATAGCTGCTCCTGCTTTTTTCTGGGTTCCTGTCCCATGGAGAATTGTTTTCCACCCTTTTACTTTCAGTCTGAAGTTTGTTTTTTTTTTAAACTAGGTGCATCTCTTGTATACAGTGTATTGTTCGATTTTAATTCTTAATCCAGTCTGCTAGTCTGTTTCTTTTGATTGGTGAATTGAGGCCATTAATGTAATGGTTATAACTGATATGTATTGACTTATCATCATCATGCTTTTGTTCCTGTTGTTGGCTTTTTAAAAATTTTTCCCCATGTCTCTTTCTTTGCCTGCTGGATTTGCTTTGTTGGGCCTCATGGAGTTGTGATCTTCATTGTCTTTTTCTGGGATATTATTTAGAATTGTTTGGAGTGCTGGTTTGGTATTCATGAAGTTTCTCAGGTATTCTTTGTCATGGAAGTATCTTATTTCCCCAACCAGTTTGAAAGATAGTTTTGCAGGATACATCAGTCTAGGTTGGAGGTTGTTTTCTTTTAGGGCTTGAAATACCTCACTCCAGGCTCTCCTTGACCTGAGGGTTTGTGTTGAAAAGTCTGCTGTGATTCTGATGGGCTTTCCTTTGCACATTATTTGTTTCTTCTCTAACTGCTTGTAGTATTTTGTTCTTCTGTTGGGTTTCCAAGATCTTGATTATTATATGTCTATGTGTAGATTTTTTTTGATCATGGCTAGTTGGAGTCCTATATGCTTCACTTACATGTATGTCAAATTCTTTTGCTCTATTTGGGAAGTTTTCTGTCATAAATTCTGTGAATAGTTTCTTTTTTAATGTCATTTGTACTTTCTCCTGCTTTTTCATGACTCCTACCAGTCTTATATTATTCTTCTTTGCATCATGTAGGAGCTGTTGGATTGACTTGTCATGTTCCCTTACTGCTTTTAAGCCATCCTTCTTTTCATGGACACTGATTTCCATCCTGTCTTCTTATATCTGATATTCTGTCTTTTTCAGATTGGCTATTATGTATACTTTCAATAGAGTTTTTAATCTCCTGGATATCTATTTGAATCTTTTTCATGGATTCCACTTCTTTCCTATGTTGGGCATTCATGGTTTCCATTTCTTTCCTATGCTGGGCATATATGGCTTCTTCTATCCATGGTCCTAAACTCACGTGTTTTTTGTTTTTTGTTTATCTGTTTCTGTCCTAGAGTCTCTAATCATGTCTTTCATTCTTCTAACCATCTCATAGTTACCTGGAAAATTATTTCTGGTTTGAATTTTTCTAGAGCCTCATTTATCTGTTTTGTTACTTCCTGTGCTATCAGTTCAGGGTGTCCAGGTGGTTGATTTTCAGATTTTTCCACCTCATTTCTCCCAGAATTAGCTGGCAACCCATGATTGTGCTTGTGCCTTGCTTGAATGTCTTCTCATTTCTATTTTTGTTGTTGGTACTGTCTTTGGTTTGATACCTGGCTTAATACTTAGATTTTCCTGTTATAGCTTGTCATTAGGTTTTGAGTCTTTGATGACTCTGAGGTAATCTTTTTCATTATACCAGGAAGGACAGCTGATTAGATCAATCACCACACCTTAGCCCAAGCATCATGCACAGTTTAGAAAATGACAATTTGTGGTAGTTATCACCTTTAAGCTACGTGAATTATCACCTTTAAGCATGTGAATTAAATCAAAATCAAGGCTGGCCTTTATGACCACCTGTGCCTCCATGGTGGGAATCCAGATACCAGCACAGCTAGGAGGCCATAGGTGTGTGGGGTGAGGGACTGGATTGTAGGCTGCAGGCTAGCTCACCAGTTCATTTTTTACTTCTTCATCATTTGTCTCCTCCCACCCATTCACTTTTCATCCTCTGCATCCAGCCTAGTGCCTAACACATTGTTGATGCTCAGTGAATAGGAATGAATAGGAAGCCTATATCTTCTAAGTCAGCCAGTTGTCTAAAACAGACGGTAGGACTAGATATAAAATGAGCAATGATGGTTAATGATCACTCATCCCAGAAATTTCAAGTGAATAATTGGGTGGGAGTGGGGGAAATAGAATTCCTCATTATTTACTGAAATACTTCCACTTATTTCAGTCCAGAAATTGTGATATGCAATATCTGTTTTATCATTAATTCCCTTGACTCTTTTGAAAACTGAAACTGTTCATAAGATTTGTCTTTTGCATCTTTTTTCTGTAGGATAAGTTTATTTAATTGTATGTTTCAGTATATCCACAAATATTTTTAACATAGAATAGTATATCCACAAAAATTTTTAACATTTTTATCCATATAAAAACTTATTACAACAGTAATAATCAGTAGGTAGGAACAACTTGAAGTCAAGGTATAACAGTTAAATGTTTGTCTACAGATTTTTTTCCAGTAGCTGGTAAAGTCAGGGCAGCCACATGTGTACACAGGCCAGTAGCATCTGCATCGTCTGAGGACTTATAACTATAAACCCAGCCCCAGTGATTCAAAATCCACACTTTAACAAGCTTTCTGATGATTTTAGGGACATTGTTCTTTAATACTTAACACAGAGCTTTTGCATTTAAGGAAACCTTTTGAATTTAAAAAAAAAAAAGAGTGTTTGTTTTTCCAAAGTTAAACTCAGGAATAAAAATCAGTGTCTTTTTGTTCTAAGTGTTGAGGGTGGCCAGGCGTGGTGGCACACACCTGTAATCCCAGCACTCAGGAGGCTGAGGCAGGAGGATCACTGTGAGTTCAAGACCAGCCTAGTCAACACAGTGAGTTCCAGGTCAGTCTCAACTACATAGTGAGACCCTGTCTCAAAAAACCAAAAAAAAAAAAAAAACCCGAAGTGATGTAACATTGTTCTCCCTGGGAGTTTCCTTACGTGACCTGCACTCTTACTGGTGCATATCTTCTCCCACACACAGGGCTGAGCTCTGAGTTGGGTTCTATCTACACCTTCCATCCTTTCCCCCTAGTAAAGAACTGACTGGTTGCTTCAGTTTGCAAAAACCAGGATGAGAAAAATTAGAACCATTTTATTTATTTATTTATTTATTTATTTATTTATTTATTTATTTATTTATTTTGTTCTGGGGATCAAACTCAGGACCTTGAGTTTATGAGGCAGGCAGTGGCACCACTGAGCTAAATCCCCAGCTGGAGTCAATGTTTTAAAATGATATGACTCAAAGAATAAATCTTCTCCTCATCTTTAAAAATTCTTTTCCTCTTTATTTTACAAAGAAATGTTGATGTTAAACTTGCTTAAGATATCTTAGTTTTAATTCTAGACTTCAAATTAAAATAGAAATTCTATGTTTTCATCTTTCACTAGAAACTGAAATTGCCTATCATTCTTGTTTTGTTTTATTTATTTATTTGTTTGTTTGTTTATTTACTTATTTATTTATTTATCGGTGCCAGGGATTGAACTCAGGTCCTTACACTTACAAGGCAGGCATAGTGCCACTGAGATAAATCCCCAGCCCCTCTTGTTTTTGTTTTTATTCCTTTATATTTAGCAGCAGTTGTTGTGAGAATATTTTACTGAAACAGAGGAAAATAATTACTGAACCTGAATCTATAATGAAGTGTCATTTCATGCTGAGATGTCCTAGTAAGTAAAAATTTAGTTTATAATATTGGAACATTTAAATCTTCTAAATATAATTATGTCAACTAAGAGTGTAGGCCAAGGTCGGAAATTTAGCTCAGTGCCACCACCTGCCTCGCAAGCCAAGGACCTGAGTTCAATCCCCAGTGCCAAAAACAAAAAAACCAAAAATCCATCATGGTGGCACATGCCTGTAATCCCAGAACTCAGGAGGCTGAGGCAGGAGGATCGCTGTGAATTCAAGACCAGCGTGGGCTACATAGTGAGTTCCAGGTCAGTCTCAACTACATCGTGAGACCCTGTCTCAAAAAAAAAAAAAACAAAAACAACAACAAAAAAGAGTGTAGGCCATTAGATGCAAAGGTGACATCAGTGTTATATTGATGCTCTGTCTGCCAGAGAAAGGTGATGTGATTGGCATTCAGATCCACCCTGCCTTTTCACCCTTTCCAAACTCTGGATAAATTATATATTTAAGAGTCAGATGCTAATTACAGTCTAGTTTGTATTCAGCAATATTTATGTGCCAGTCACTTGGCCAGGCCTTGAAATGGCAGAGAAGTAGGTGTAATATATGATGATACCTACCAACTTTTTTTGAAGCGACAGTTTAGACAGAGACTTCCGATAGTTATTAAACTAGTTCTTGGCTCCTAAAAATTTCAGATGTAAGCAATAGGATTTCCTAATTCTAAAATAAACATGTATTTCCTCAGGAATATAAATATTGGAACCAAATAGGCTTGTAGGTCATCAGGCTGCTTTACCTGTTTTTCCCAGGGTGACTTGGAAACTGGGTTTTTTTGTTTTTGTTTTTCAGTGATTTGGTGCATTTTCTTAAGTAAGTTCTTTTTGTATACATTTGAAAATGAATCTCTTTTTTTGTTTGTTTGTTTTTTGAGGCAGAATCTTAGTATGTAGTTCACACTGGCCTTGAACTATCAATGATCCTCCTGCCTCAGTCTCCTGAGTACTAGGATTACAAGCATGGGACACCACACCCAATTTCTGTTCTTGATATGACTCTAAATTTGAATTTCTTTCATTTTCAAAATATTTCTCATTTAGGATTCACTGCCTTCTCTGTGACTGAAACTCAGTTTTTTTTAAGCAAATAACTACGTAGTATGAATGTGTACATGTCATCAGTTATTCTGCTTGATACATAGAATTAGTTTATTAGTTTTTTGTCGTGATGATCCTGATACTCTAAAGCTCTGCTGTCATTCTGTGCTTTTTATAGAAGGAGAAACCCAGGATGAAATTGTTGAGAAATCACTTTTGGGCTTCACATGGCCACTGTGTAAATCAAGTTTGCTGAGGAGAAGCAAGACACTGAGAACTTTTATTTTTTGGAACTGGGGATCGAACTCGGGTCCTTGTGCTTGTGAGGCAGGCACCAGAACCACAGAGCTAAATCCCCGGCCCTGATAACTTTTAACTTGCTGTTTCTAATACAGAGTTTGGTACTGGAAGGAGCCAGGTGATGCTCACATGGTATCCTACTATAGTTTAGCCAGGCAGCTTGGCAAGTATTATTTAGTAGGTCCTAGAGCCAACATTCTTGGAGGCTGCTGGACATCAGGATCTTGTAAGAGTTCTTGGGAATGTAAACTAGGACAGCTACTATGGAAGTCAGTATGGAGGTTCCTTAAAACACTAAAAATATAAATTGATAATGTGAAATAGGAAGAAAAGATCTAAAGGAGTAGGAGAAGTGGGAAGGGTAGAGGAAAGGAAAGAAGGGAAAAGAAAAAATATGAGAAAAGGAAAAAATGGAAACAAAGTCTTTGTAAATAGGGAAGGGTAAAGCGGGGTAAATGGAGGGCAGGGCAGTGGGGAAAAATAAGAACCAAGATACATCATGTAAAGTAAGAACCAAGATACAAGATCCCAATGATGAATGTAAATGTATTGTATACCTACAATGTAACAATAAACTTAATGAAAAAAAATCACTAAAAATAGAATTAGCATATGATCCAGCTACACCACTCCTCAGTATATTCTCTAAGGAATCAAAGTTGGCACATAGGATAAGGTACCTACACAACCATATTTATCACTACACAACTCAGAATACTGAGTTACAGAATCAGCTTAGGTACCATAAGCTGATGGATGGATCAAGAAAATGTGCTATATACATTATGCAGTATTATTGGCCATAAAGTTGCTCACTTTGGCAGCACATATACTAAAATATTAGGCATAAAGAAGAAAGAAATCATGTCATTTGTAGGCAAATGGATTGAAGTGGAGATCATCAGGTAAAACAAAATAGGCCAGATTCAGAAAAATAAGTATCATGTTTTCTCCAGAAAAATCTAGAGAAAAGAAAAAAAATGACCTGAAAGAAGAAAGAAGACTATGAGAGAAAGGAAACAGGATGGGAAGGGCAAGAGAGGTTAATGGAGGATGGATATGATCAAAATATGTTATGTACATGTATGAAAAGGCCACAATGAAATCCATTACTCTAAAATCAAATCATTCCTGGAAATCACATTACTCTGGGAAATCTAATTCTTTAAAAAAGAATTTAGAAAAAAAAAAGAATTTAGTTCTATGCTTAATTTTTAGTTGGTCTCGGATTTGTTACATATAATATCAAACAAATCTTACACAGACGTATACATTTATTTTCCTTCATGTTGAATTTTGATTTGAAAAAAATCCATTTATTTTCCTTTTATCTTCCTTTGCTCCTATGCAGATAAAAATTCTCAACCAGAGCCAGGCATGGCAGTGCATTCCTATAATCATAGCTCTCTAAGCAGCTAAGGCAGGAGGATTGCAAACTAAAGCCCAGCCCAGGCAATTTAGCAATGTATGGAAACTGCCATGAAAAAGAGAGAGAGAGAGAGAGAAGAAAGAAAGAAAAACAAAATCTGGGTGTGTAGTTCTGTATAAAAGTCCTGGGTTCAATCCCCAGTTCAGGGGAATACAGAAAGCTCAGGCAGTGGTTTGTGCTTGCCCAGAGTGCAGCAGCTGGTATGCCGCAGGTGGTAGACACGGTGATACAGGTGGCACACCCAATGGTGTTAAATGAGACTATCTGACAACAGGAATAAAATTCCCTTTTTAATCCTTATTTAGCCCATCTGTTGAGATCAAGAGAAAGGCCTCACTTGGGAGAAAGAAGGTCTCAGATACCTCTCTAACTCCCTAACAGAGACCCTGTGTAAGGAAAAGGTAGGCCCAGGATCAGAGCTCTGCTAGGCAACAACGTTTAGCTCATTTTTCACTGCTTTTTTTTTTTTTCCTGAACTCAGGAGCTTGCATTTGTGAGGCAGGCATGGTGCCACTGAGCTGAAACCCTGGCCCAATGTGTAGTTTATTATTATAGTTGCTCTCTGCTTATAGGAACTGACAATTATTTTCCATTAATAATAGTAATATAAATCTTTCATTTTGAATAAATAGCTTGAAGTATAAATTTATCAATTTCAGAAAAATGTTAAGTAGGTTATACCCAGATGGTACTTAGTCTGGCAGAAGTCGGAAAGATGTATGAAAAATGCCTTGGGACTAGGTGTGCTGACACACACTTATAATCCTAGTGTTCTGGGAGGCTGAGGCAGAAGGATCAAAAATTTGAACCTAGCCTGGCAACATAATGAGCCAGCAAGACTCTGTCTCAAAATAAAAAATAAAAATAAAGCATTGGGTTCAATCCCCAGCAGCCAAACAAAACAAAACATAAACCAAACATCTGCCTTGCTTCCAGGTGCAGTTGAACTCACCTGCAATTAAGGTGTTCTGGAGCCCTTTCAGGTTAGCCTGGGCAATTCAATGAGACCCTGTTTCAAAATAAGAAATAACAAATGCTGGGGATGTAGTTCAGTGGCAGAGTGGCTTTGGGTTCAATCCCCAGTACCTAAAGAACACATGAAAACAAAACAGAACTGCTGTGGTAAACTCTTGCATAGAGAAAGAACAGGCTTGGGCCAGGAATTTAGCTCAGTAGCGCCACACCTGCTTCACAAGCACAAGGTCCTGAGTTCGATCCCTGATACCACAAAAAAAAGAAAGAAAGAAAAGAAAAGAAAAAAAAACAGCTCTGGGATTGGTCCGTTTTGTAATTTACATTTCTGTTGAGGCACTCACTAGCTTTGTGACTTTTAGTTGTCTTCATTTTACAGTGGCACTAACAGTGATGCATCAATGTCAAGTCTGTAATATAGTGCTTTAACAAATGGATGTATTCAAACGGTAGCTCCTGCCAAGCTAACAAACTCAAGTTAGCTCTAATTCATACAGTGCAACATCAGTAATTGGAGATCATCTGACCCGCACTTCATTATTGATCTGCTTCCATTTTCCCTTATTTGATTCATAAATCACTTAGGTCTCCCTATGCATCTTATGGTATATGTAAGCTATGTGAAATCATCAGTCTGGAAGACTGTAAGTATGAAGTCTGTAATTATATCCTGATTATATTTTTCCTTTTGATGTTCACAGAATAACTCTGGAATCTCTGGGCCATCTGGATGTTCTGAGGTAGCCAACTTGAGAGTATACCTTTCCCAATTTGCATCTTCGTTAATCCACCACATTGGTATTGTTGAAGACGTGTGGATTGAATTTTCACTTTGCATCACCATATGCTACAATCCCATTTTAAAATTCTATTTGTAGAATGAGGGTTTTTATGGAAAACATTTTGCTACAGAGTTGTGAATGTACTCGGGGAGATCCGTGTCGTACATCATGACAGCTCTTTCCCCCTCTTTGCCACATGTACTTGACTCCTTGTTTGAAGTGCATTTGCGCATAAACAGCCCTTTTTGGATATTACTGCTCCTGAAAAAAACTGCTGGTTCACCTATATGCATTTGGGTGACGATGCATTTGAGTAAACAGACTTGCCCATTTGAATGTCATATGCTCAAATAAATGTACTAGTAGCCATTTTAATGTAATGCAATAAACTTGCTTTTCCAGCAAACTCAGAAATTGCAAGCCAAACCCCATGTGGACCCAGGAGTCTATTCATTCCACATATGGTCAATTCCCTGAAGGGGGGTGTCTGAATGTACTTTATTTTTTTTAAGTGGGTTAGCTAGGAGAAAATTTAATTCATATGCTAAAGTGTGTCAGGCAGCTGAGTTCCAGCTATCAGTTCATCATTATCTTGGATTGTGGGTTTAATCAAGTTGCTTCATTTAATATGAATATTTGTTTCAAAACCTACTATCCTGCTTTAAGGAAAAGCTTCACCTTTTATTTCCTTTTGTTAGTCCTCAGGTTTGTGAAGGCTCATGAAGACAGCCAGTGAAGTGAATCTAATTTGGGAGGTTGAATACTAAGGAGGAATCGGGAGACTGCATACATAGAGTGTTGCTTTCATTAAAATAGCTTTGTCCAAGAAGATGTTTTCCACCATACTTTTGCATCTGTTCTGGTGTTATTTCGTTTTGCTTTGCTTAAATTAAAAAGAAATGCTATTGAAATGAAAAGTTGGTTTTAGAAGTATGTGTGTGAAAGATCAAGTCAATGTGTTGAGCTAAATGTTGTGTTATTTGACAGATTTTACACATTCACCAGGAGAGCAGTTTATTCTACCCTCTTTGATACAAAGCCAGCGCATGTAATAGAATTAATTCAGAGGTGGGCGTCAGGTGTAACAGAATTATGCATTATGTTTATGTAACCCTGGCTTTTATATCCCTGTACTTGCTCATTTATTCTTTTTAAAAATATAAATTAAAAGTGGAGCTTGCAGATTAGATGTGCCAGAGCTCTTGTGGTCTCTATGAAATGTAGTTTATCTCACTCTTAGAACTTACTGGATCATGATAGAAATATAAATGACCTACAGGAGAACATTCAACCTTTATGAGAATTTATTCCCATCAAGTCATAGGTAGTTAGTTGGCTTACTTAGTAGATGAGGCTTACAAACTTATTTTTCATCTTTTTCTCATTATTTATTGTTGACATTTTAATTCAGTCAGCAATGTGAAGATTTTTAAGCAATATTATCAAGTTATGCTTATAGTGTTTCCATTATGGATATAATTTATGATAATTAGATTCTTCTACTTAATACAGCAACATCTCTTGAAGGTCTACTTTTTTCTTGTAGTATCCTAGCACTTTACAAGAAAAAATAATCCAATCACCCCAATCTGCTGTCATTGTTGTTTTAAAAAAGCAAATGAGCATTTAACCTTTCCATGTGCTGTTGTAATTACTCATATAATTTAAATGTGATTTTCTAAATTGGTAGAACTTAGTATTAAGTTGAACTATTTAAAATTGATAGTACTTTCTATTTTGTGCTACTAAAAGCAGCAATTTAATATGGTTTAACTTAATGTCCATAATTTGTTGAGCACCCACTAGATACATAACTATATTCAGTACATTGTGCATATTCAAGCTCTAATAATGAGAAACCATACCTTTAGAAACTGCTGTTGAATAAACCTTACTGACATAGATATTGGTAGAGATCTGGGGATGATGGAATAAAGGGCATTTAGCACCAGAGGTTTATATTTAACACCCAATTTTTACCTTGAAAACACCTCTACTAATAGGATTATAAACTTTAGTTACACAGAAAATAAATATTGAATAGAATTGACAATATATCTTATTACAAAATACATTTTTATTTATTGATGGAGAACAAAGCTCATTGACAGATTAACTTTACAAACCAAGAAAAATTGAGAATGGAAGGCCAGAATCAAGCCAGGCATAGTGGCTTGTGCCTGCATCTCAGGATCCTCAGGGGCTGGAGGCAGGAGAAAGTGCAAGTCTGAGCTCTGTTTGGGCAACTTAGCACCTTAGGAAGGCCCTGTCTCAAAGTAAAGAAACAAAAATATGGCTGGGGATGTAGCTCAGCATGAAGGTCCTGCATTCAATTACCAGGACTAGAAAAACAAAAACAAAAAGTAAAAGATGCAGAAGGCTGGAATCAAGGATAATGAGCACAACTCTTGAATGAACACTAAGAGCAGTCTTGCGGGACCTTTAAAATGACTTGCCAGAGTTAGTGTTATAAACAGCATGGCCAAGGGCGAGGGGGATGAGGGTCCAGTGAAGCTGTCTCTTGCCTCATGTTATAATGTGTACTCAGCACTGGGCAGAATATGTGGCTGTGTGTCATGTGGAGCTTTTCTTTTAGGTAAGACTGCTGACACTAACAGCACTCATGTTTCCCATTCCTAATTTCAAATAATTCAGGACACACAGAAATGAAAGACCCACAAAAAGTTTGGTTTTAACTTTCTAAAACTAAAGATTAGAGTCATACAGCCTTCATTCCTAAAATCTGTCCATTTGGGGATTGGTAAAATGAACTTTTATTTGCCTATTTCATTTTAAAAGGTCTATCAAAGGCAAAGTGAAACCCCATCATTTGATTTTTTCCATCATTTTTGCTAGAAAACATAGGTTCCCTAGGAGTGTGACAAAGTCATTCTCCCCTATTAGACTGAGCATGTCAAAGGTAGGGGTCTTGTCTTAGTTTCTTTCCAGTGTCTGTTGAATGTCTCGGTACAGGCTCAGGTACAGACTCATTCATTTAGCCTGAATCATTTATGCATTCCAAAGTTGAGCCTCTTAATACATATTCTATCAGTAAATGGATGAATGAATATTTTTATTTTAGAGGTATGAAAATTAAGGGCAAATTTTTTTCTTTTTTTCTTTTTTTGGTACTGGGGTTCGAATTTGGGACCGTGAGCTTGCAAGGCAGATGGTGACTCCACTGAGCTAAATTCCTGGCCCCTTAAGGGCAAATTTCAAGGTGTAAATATAAGAAATTTTTTACCTACTTCCCAGCAAGATAAGCACATGAGAAGAACAGTGATCATTACCATCTTAACATAGTTCTCACAGTCCTTTGGAAAGATGGAAGGAAGGAAAAAAGGAGGAAGGGAAGGAGAAAGGGAGGGAAGTAATTTTTTGATGTGGAAAAAGTAACTGAATTTTATATTCAGAGAGTTGTGAAAGAGTTGGCTATTGATTCAAATGTTGGGAAATCAGAAAATGTAATTGGATATCTTTGGTATAGAAATTTATCCTATTATTCTGTCTTTAGAAACATGATTTGTTTTCTTCAGGAATAATATTCACAACATTTGACAATGGAAACTAGTCATAGCCAGAGGGAAATGGTGAAGACATTAGTTGAGCAAAATGTCAGACCTCTGACTGCAAGTCTATAAAGGGTCTGGAGGTTTCTAGGGATGGGGTTGGACTGGGCAGGAGGTGGGCACTGTCCAGTTTGTGGCAGTAGGCATGCACCAGCTACATAAGAATCATTTCCATTTTCTAATACTGACACAGACATACCAGTCTTGCTTTTCCCTTTCCCTAGTTGAGTGCCATACAGCTAGCTTCCTTTGAAGGAAGCTGTCAAGGCCAGCGGTGCTGAAGGGCTTCAGAGAAAAGAAAGAGCAACACTGGGAGAGGATAGAAGAATTGTTAGGGTTTAGACTATCAAATGGGGCTAATATTCCAGTCAGCAGAGAGAATAAGGAGAAGAAAAAATTGGGCCACGGATTTAGCTCAGCCTTGCAAGCTCAAGATCCCGAGTTCAATTCCCCATACCAAAAATAAAACATGGGAATGAGCTTAACAATTACAAAAATAGTAAGAAGCCTAGTAGGGAGACACTCACCTGTAATAACAGCGCTCTGGGAGACTGAGACAGGAGCTCTGCCCAGGTGACTTACTGAGATTCTATCTCAAGGAATAAATAAATAGAACTGGAGATGCATCTCAGTGCAGAGATTCTAGGTTCAGTCTCCAGTACTGAAGGGAGAGAGGGAAGAGAGGAGAACTATATTGGCTAGAAAAAGGCTTCCACTCTTGTAGCAAGAAATAACCTTGTAGAACAAGAGGCATCTATGAAAAACCTATAGCTAACATCATTCTCAATGGTAAAAGAATGAATGTCTTTCCCCCAGAGATTAGCAACAAGACAAAAATGTCTGATCTTTTCACTTCTACTCACTTATTATTGGAGGTCTTAGCTGGGACAACTAGGTAAGGAAAGGAAATAAAAGAGCAAGGTATGGTAGTGCATGCCTGTAATCCCAGCACTCTAAGAAGCTGAGGCAGGAGGCTTGCAAGTTTGAGTTCTGTCTGGGGATCTTAGTGAGACCCTGTTTCAAAATAAATAAATAAATAAATAAATAAATAAATAAATAAATAAATAAATAAATAGAACTAGGGATGTAGCTCAGTACTGTACTGTTATTCTGTACTGTGTTTTTGTACCCAGCACCTCCAAAAGCAGCAACAAAAATGGCATCTAGATTGGAAAGGAAGAGGTAAAACTGTATTTGCAGATGACATTATCTTATATGTAGAAAGTCATAAAAAATTAGGATATGTGAGTTCGGCAAGTTTGCAGTATATAAGATGAATATACAGAAGTCAAATGTATTTCTATATATTAGCAATGAAGAATCTGACAATGAAATTAAAGCATTCATTTACAGGAAATTAAAATACAAGAATCCTTAGGAATAGATTTTTTCAAAGTGCAAAATTTGTACAAACTACAAAACACCATTGAAAGAAATCCAAGGAGACCTAGATAAATGAGATGGCATTCCATGTTCCTGGATTCAAAGACTTAATATGAATATGTCATCACCCCCAAATTGAAATACAGATTGTATACCTATCAAAATCCCAGTGTGGATCCTTTGCACACTGATAAGCTTATCCTAAAACCTTCATTGAAATGCAAGGGACTCACAGTAACCAAAGCAACCTTGAAAAAGAAGAGAGCTGGAGAACTCATGCTTTCTGGTTTCAAACTTAGCACAAAACTATGATAATTAAATTTATGTATGACTGCCATAAGGATAGACATATCCATATAAGGAGTAGATTCCAGAAAAAAAAAAACCTTATAACCTTATATTAATAGATGGAGGTTCTGTTTTTATTTTTTGTTTGTTTGTTTTGTCTATTTTTGTGGTAATGGAGATTGGACTTAGTGGTGCTCTACCACTTAGCTACCTCCCTGCCCTCTTTTGTTTTTAGACAGGGTCTCACTATGTTACCCAGGCTGGCTTTAATCTGTCTTCCTGCCTCAGGCTCCCAAATAGCTGAGATTACAAGCATGTGCTACCATGTTCTGCTTGGTCTATTTTTTGTTTTGTTTTGTTTTGTTTTGGTACCAGGGATTGAGCTCAGGTCCTTGTGCTTGAGAGGCAGGCAACACACCACCACTGAGCCAAACTCTCTGCCTCAGCTCATTGTTTTTTGACAAGGGTGCCAAGACAATTCAGTGGGGGAAAATAATCTTTTCAATAAATAATGCTGGCACAAGTGGATATCCAGAAACAAAGTTGGGATCTGTAGTGGAGTGACTAAGGGTCAACTTGTACTGCCCAGCTGAATTGAATCAGCCTAGTCTGAGTGTGGAGGATCCACCTGAAGATTGTTACCATAAGCCATAAAAAGAGAACTGGAGGGGAAGATCTTGGACTGTTGAATTTCTAGGAGAAGCTTGCTGAGAATGGTTTTCGTGATGCAAACTGGCTGTTCTCTTTGGAGGAGGAGCTTGGGGCCTTGCTATAGCTGGGAATGGCTGCTGTTTTCATCAGGGGAGTTTTGATCTTTACCGTGAACATCATCACTTCCTGGCTCCAATGTGGATCCCTCAGGTTGGTGGCACAGATCCTTCATCTCATGAGCATGGATTTTCTGGCTCCCACTACTGGCCTTTGGGCCTTCCAGGTGCAGACCCTCAATATGCATAAGTATGAGACATTGCTGTGGGCTCTAGGTTACTGGCTGGACTTAAGGAGGACATTGCCTTGGACTCTAA
Organism: Fukomys damarensis; assembly: GCF_012274545.1. Lineage (NCBI taxonomy): Eukaryota > Metazoa > Chordata > Mammalia > Rodentia > Bathyergidae > Fukomys > Fukomys damarensis. The sequence continues at coordinate 31,899,908 of NW_022900921.1, read as the reverse complement.
GCCTTTTACTGGACTTATGTGAGAAACTACTGGGATCTAGAACCTCAGCTGAATCCTTTGGGCTTCTAGTGTGTGGTTAATTTCTTGCATTCCTTTGCAGTTGACTATTTGGGTAATTATCATAAAATAATCTTAGAAATTATGTGTCCTGCATTTGATGTATTCTATTGCCAAATCCTGCTGACTACAACAGTACCCTTTAATTTTATGCAATATAAAAATTAGTTCGACAAGGTTCCTTTAATATAAGAGCCAAAATTCTAAAATTATTAGAACACATTGGAGTGCATCTTATGTGACCTTACATTAGGCAATAGCTTTTTTTATCATATGACAACAAAAGCTGAGTGACAAGAGAAAAAAAATAGGTCACTGGACTTCATCAAATGTAATTTTTTAATTTTTGAGACAGTCTCAGTATGTATTCCAAGCTGAACTATGTAGCCAAAGTTGACCTCAAATTCATAAAAGATCACCCTGCCTCAGTCTCTTGAGTGCTGGAATTACAGGTATATGCCACTGTGCCCAGGTAATATTTAAAACTTTTATACTTCAAAGGACTTTATCTAAAAAGGGAAGACACCTCATGGAATGGGAAAAAAAAATACTTGGAATTTCTTATCTGATAAGGTCCTAGTCTCCAGAAAATATAAAGAGTTCTTAAAATCCAAAGACAACCCAATTGAAAAAAGTGTTGAGCTAGGGGTACAGCTCAGTGGTAGAGTATTTGCCTAGTGTCCTTCGAGCTCTGGACATTTAATATAATGCTCAACACTTGAAGAAAACAAAGGTAAAGAATTTGAATAGACATTTCTCCAGAGAAGATATCCAAATGGCCAACATGAAAACATGAAAACAAAATGTTCAGCATTATTAGTCTTAAGGCTAATACAAATCAAAACCACATGGCTATAATAAAAAAAAGAATAAGTATTGGCAAGGGTTTGGAGAATTGAGACTCTCATACAATCCTGGTGGAAATCTGGAATGGTGCAACCAGTTTGGTAAACAGTTTGATGGTGCCTCAAAATGTTAAACATAGAGTTACCCTATTACCAAGAAATTCCTCTAGATGTGTATACCCAAGAGAATTGAAAACATACCCACATAAAAACTTGTACCAAAATATTCATAGCAACATTATTCATAATAACAACAAAGTGGAACAAAATAAAATCTCCAACTAAGAAGTGGCTAAACAAAATGTGGCATACCAATACAATGGGATATCATTCTGCAAGAAAAAGTGTAGTATACAAAAATGAATCAACTTTAAAAGATGCTAAGTAAAGAAGCCAGCTATATAGATCCATATACTGCTTTGTTCTGTTAAATGTCCAGCATAGGCAAATCCATAGATACAAAGTAGATTTGTGAGAGCAGGGCTGGGCAGAGGGATAAAGAATGACTGCTAGTAAGTATGGGTTTGTTTTGGGGGTGAGGAAAATGTTCTAAATGAGATATTGGGGATGGTTATGCATCTCTGTGGATATGCCAAAAACTACTGCATTATCTATGTGAAATGGTAAATTTTATGACGTATAGATTGCAATTCAATAAAGTTTACGAAAATATAACTTGTCGGATGACATGATATAAAGCTGTACTTTGGAGAAGTGTGCAGAATGACTTGAGGTGAGTCCTATATGAAGCCACAGTTACCAGCATTTCAGTTATCAAGGCCTGGAAGATACTGTTAGAGGAGGGGGTGAGTAAAGGGCTGACTACTGGGCAGGAAGGTGAAGGGGAGAACTGAAAACCGCTTTTAGTTGTGAGCCTGGAAACTCTGATTCTATTTACAGAGATTTGTAAGCCGCAATTAAAGTTCATTTTGGTGGAAAATAACAAATTCAGTGTGACATGATTTTATGGTGATGGCAAAACTTTAAAAATGGCTACTAGTTATATGAAAAGACATTTTGAAAAAAGAGCACAAGGAAGGGTCATGACAGGAGATAGGAGTTTATGATCCTTTTCTTAGAAGGAAAAGTTTGAAGTCCTGTGACAGCTGTGAAAAACAACTGGAGAGAGTGAAGTTGATGTATCTGGACAGGCAAGAGCCCATTCCTCACATCGGGGTGCATCTCTGTGGGAAATGTGTACCCTAGAGTTGCATCCATGGGCACTTTGTAACTCAGAGGCTGGGAAAATGATTTCCCCAGCCTTTGCAGCAGAGCCCTCTTTTTAACCCCCCACTTGGTAAGATGCCAGGTTAACTGCCTTTTTTGTCACTAGGTATATGAGGCATTATATTATACTGATTATTTCTCTGCACCTTTGAACAGCTGCTGCAACATATTCTAGCTAAAAGAGAACAATGGAATGATACCCTGCTAGCCCAAAGAGCTCCACTCCAGAAATAACAGTGGCAGGTATTTGGAATTCATTTAATTTATGCATGTTCTCCAAACTTTACTAGTTCTATTTTTATGCATCCATTTAATATATTTTTGTTTTCCTTTCCAGGAAATTGGCCATATGCATGTACTTGTAGGAAGATTTAAAACTTTTTTTTTAACCAAATCCCTGATCTCTGTTGATAATTTCTATAAAGAAATTTGGAAACAAATAACTAAAGTTTTTTTTTTAGTCACTGAGGATTGAACCCAGAGGCAGTCTCCCTTCATGCTAGGCAAACACTGTACCACTGAGTGACAGCCCTAGTCTCCCTCTCTCTCTTTTTTTTTTTTTGTGGTGCCAGGGTACAGTGCCACTGAGCTAATTCCCTGGCGCTCAAATTTTTATTTGGACACAGGGTCTTACTAAGTTGTCCAGGCTCCCTCCTCCATATCTCTAATAGCTGAAATTCTGGGTATGGGCCGTCAAGCCTGGTTAGCATAAAGATTTTTACAAGATACTCTGCAATTGATGACACTAAGTTTTTGGGCTCCAAAATGTCTCATCAGACAGTGAAACAATTTTCAAAGCATCACATGATGCTTGCATGAGGCAGTAAATTTCAAATTGGAATTCCCCACTGATACTGTCAAAGTTGTTGCTGCCCAGTGATTCTTAGGTTATTTGAATGTCTAGGCAGGTAGGAGGCAGTCCATGAATGTAATTAATGGCCTAGAGCTGCTTTGTTTGGTACCTGGGATCAAACTCTGAACCTTGCGCTTTTGAGGAAGGTGGCGACACCACTGAGCTAAATCCCCAGCTGCAGAGGTGCTTTCCTGACTGGAGTTATATTTGAAATGCAGAAAGTTGGATTTTTGTTTGTTCTATGTGTGAGATTTAATCTGTAAATAGATTTCAAGTCCTTTTCTGATAATTTTTAAACATAGACTCACCAAATTACCTACTGCATTTGAGCTATTTCATAGCAGTAAGTCACAGAGTATAGAGATGTGGCCAACTTCATAAACAATAAAATGAAGACTTACTTTATTAAGTCAGTGAATGACAAAGCCAGCTTATTCTGAGGATTTAATAGCAGTGGGGCTTTGAGCAACATATTTCTCAAAAGTTGTCTCTGTGTGTTCTCAACTTTTTCACTTCCAAAGCACTAAACCATCTATACTCATCTAGCTTCTGTCCATCTCAACTACTTAAAGAAACTGCTTCTTTCGAGATCACCAATAACCTCCACAACCAGACCACACTTCACTGACAACTTTTTTGAATCAGCAGAGGCATTCCACACGGTTTGTCACGCCCTGGGAAACTCTTTTCACATCTGTTATGTCACAGTCTTCAGTATTTCTGTGCCTCTCTGGCCATGCTTCCTTAATCTTCCTTGCTGTATCTACCCAACTGGGAAATACTGAAGCATCTTAGTACTGTACTAAGATTTGGGACTGCCTGTTTGTCCTCACTGTTCTTTCCGTAGTGACCTCAAATGTTCTCATGATTTTCAGCAGCAACTTTAATCTTTATATTATTGACGTCCAAATATCACCACAGGCCTAATTCTCCCCAGAACCCAATTCTCATATATGCAACTGTTACTGACCCCTTGCATATCAAATAGGTATCTCAAATTTAATGCATCCAAAATAGAGGCCTTCATTCCCTAAAGCCAAGTCCTTCCCTACATCTATTAGTTCAAGCCAAAAACTGTTAGTCATTCTTCATTCCTCCCTTTGTCTCATTAACTCTGTCCAATCATTTACCAAGTATTGGTGTTTCGCCAAAATTATATTACAGATTTTTTTTTTTTTTTGTATCTGGGATTGAACTCGGGTCCTTGCGCTTGCAAGGCAGGCCACCGAACCACTGAGCTAAATCTCTGGCCCTTATATTACAGATCTATCCATTTCTCACCATATTCAATGATTTCAGAGTTTCAAAGCATGAGTATTCTATACCTAGATCACTGCAGTAGTCTTTAAAGGTCCTGGCTCTACTTTTATGGCTCTCCAACTCATTCTTTTCAGAAAAAAGCAGTTATCCTGTATTAAGGTGTTCATTATGAAGATTTTTAAACATATAAAGTGGGCAGAAGAGGAGAATCCCTGCAAGTTCAAGACCAGCCAGCACTACAAAGCAAGACCTTGTCTTTAAAATACATATATATAATCACAAGTTCAAAGCCAGACCAATGTGGGCAACTTAGTGAGGCTGTCTCAAAAAAAAAAATTAAAATTATAAAAAGGACTGCATGTGTATGTAGCTCAGTGGTAGAGCACCTGCCTAGTAGTGCAAGGCCCTGAGTTCATTCCCCAGGTAAAGAAAAGAGAAGAGGGAAGAAAAGAAGAAGCTGAAGTATTTTTGCACTACCTCTAAAGCACTCCGCAGATGCTGATGTCTCAATGTTGGACTTCCCATTCTCCAGAACTTCAGGTTAAATGAACCCTTATTCCTTATAAATTACCTCAGCTCAGGTATTTTCTCATTGCAATAGAAAATGGACTAAGAAACCCCTAGATAAAAACAAGTGGGTAGGTACTAAGAAAGTTGACCTTGTAAAAGGCTTTGTGTTTTGCAGTGCTGAGGATTGTCCAGAGCCTTAGACATACTGGGCTAGCATTTTACCACTGATCAACATCTTCAGCCCTAAAAACCCTTTCTAAAAGACCTGCCTAAGGCAGGGGCTTTAGCTCAGTGGCAACTTGCCTGCTTTGCAAGAACAAGGTCCTGAGTTCAGACCCATACCAAAAATGAAAAAAATAAAAAATAAAGTGAGCAGGAGTAGCATGGACTCCTATATATCTTTGCCTAAGCTTTAACAGTTATAATTCATATATAACAGCCTGTTACATTGATAATTCCAGGTCGTCTATTTCCCTGCCTCCTGTACTACTCTGACATCAATTCCAGATATGGTATCATTTCAGTCCTAAATATTTCAATCTATAACTCTAAAAGGACTCTTTGTTTAAGTGTAACTACATTAACATATCAAAAAACAATTAATTTCCCAATACCATCAAATACTCAAACATGTATTTTTAAATGTCATACTTTTAAAAATTTATCATATCTCTCTCCCTGGTTCCTCCTAGCTCTGTGGGAGCAAGATCTTTTCTGTGCTGAATGCAAGGACAGATACAGAAGATCTATTATATAGTGGGTGCTCTTCCTTTTTTAATGCATTCCACAAACCTGCGAACCCTTTATATCCTATCTTCCATGAGTGGGATGCAGGAATGAGCTAGGTGATTGTAGCAGTTCTAGGTTTTTGATGCTTTAAGGGCATAGTGACAAGGCTGCAGATCAAGTGCAATGCTTCCTAAATTCATGTTTTAGCAGCTGATAGAGATGATGTCTAGCATGGGACAGGCTATTGGGGTTTGGGAAGGCTCCCCTTCCACTGCTAAGGCTGAGAGAAGAACTGGCCCAGCCACAATTTATTGATTGTAACCACAGAAATTAAGATAGAGCATTTCTGGATTATGAGGTGCAAGAATACGGTGTCCTATAGACTTAGTGCAGGAAATTCTGTTGAGGATGTACTTTTATGGCTCCCTGTCTTTTAGAGAGCATTTCTGGATTATGAGGTGCAAGAATACGGTGTCCTATAGACTTAGTGCAGGAAATTCTGTTGAGGATGTACTTTTATGGCTCCCTGTCTTTTATGACCCCCCAGGACTTAGCGGACTGGAATTTCCTGAGTCTCCATAGGGCTACCAAATACCCCTTTGCTTTCAGTTTATTTTTCAGGAAATCTCAACAATTTAAGAGTCACTGCAAAGAATTTTCATTTTACAATGTAAATTCTTGGGGCATATTGACAAGATATTTAGCATTTTTCACCTTTGTACGAATTAGCTTTATAAAACTGCTTTCTTCTTAAAATCTGAGGTATTCATATTTTGTTTAGGAGAATTGATGGGGAAAGAACAATTTTGGAATTTGGTTCCTTCTGCAGGCTGGGAAAGGACAGGTCTTTCTCAGAACAATGAACTGCTCAGGAAGCCAAAGGTAGCTGGGGTGCCCCAAAGGTAGAGACAAAGGGACCAGGCTAGCCAGTCCTAAGGTTTCAGTCAATTTCCATAATGCTGAAGGTTTCAGACTTACCCAGAACAGGGAAACACTTGATTAACCCAATGTTCATTACCAGAAGAGAGTACAGACCAGATCCAAAATAGAATCTCTTCTGTGGAGAAATTACATAGTGGAGATTCAGTGAGATCAGCAGCCATACACAGGGGAGAGACTGCTCTTTACAGCAGAAAGGCAAGGCTGACAGCATGAGAGACTCTTCCAGTTGTGCAAAGAGCAGCTTTCACTTACCTAGAAACTCTGCCAGAACAGGTGTGGCCTCCTCTCATCCCAGGAACCAGAGAGGAAGACAGTGACCACTAAAGGGTCAAGGCCCAGGAAGGAGAGGAACCCGAGAGTTAGTCTGTTGCCTATTTGGAAAGCAGATTTTCCTTCTCCCAAACTATTCCCTGATCTTGATTGACTCCCCTGCTACTTCATGGCCACACCTGTCACTAGGAGCTTAATCCCTGTTGAAGCAGAACTTGAAGGAGCTTTCGTGAAGGGATCCTGTTGGGATATGCACAATATGAAAGGATGTGTAGGCACGTACAGTAAGTAATATACTTGGTAAACATAGTAAGCCATAACCTTGGACTTCGTCTCATGCTGGAAACAGTTGGTGCTTTATCATCCTTTAAAGTGAAGATGACATGTTGAGGTGCTCCTCACATTTCTAATGTTTATAGGGTACTGACCCAGTTTCAGTCTTACCTAAAGCATTATCTTAGCTTTCTTGATAGCAGAAAGCAAGAGGTAAAATATGTCATGACATTTAAAAAATAGCAAAAAAAAAAAAAAACCCTGTTTTATGGAATCTTAGATTATAAAAAGACCAAATTAGATTTTCCTCAGTACAATAAGTCCTACTCTTTATATACTTCTGGACTCAAAATGTCCCACTATCTTAAAATCTAAGCTTGAACATCTTCAGGAGTAGGATCACAATTATGTCACTGCCTAGATTGACAGATGTTTCTATGGTTTTCCTTTCCTTGAATCAGAATGATTTATAAACTGTCATTTGTCTTAGTTTTCCCTCCACAGTCACAGGAGGAAGTTGGTTGGCTCGTCAGACAAATGTTATTGGATATCATGTCTAAGGTCCTCTCTCCCCTGGTCTATAAATTCTCCAGTTCCCTCAGCTGTTCCTGGTCTCCTAGAGAGGGATATCAGAATCCGTCCTCCCCAAGCCTACTCAAAAGCTAATCTCATGATTTTTTCCCTTGGCCCCTTCCTTTTTGGGAACTATGCTCTAGCTCCTCTTTCTCTGTATATTACCAGGGTTTCTTTAAACCCCAGCCTACAAACATGTCCATACTGTTTTGTTTTTTGTTTTTGTACTGGGGATTGAACTCTGGTCCTTCCACTTGCGAGGCAGGCAGTGGAACTACTGAGCTAAATCCCCAGCCCCATATTACCTTCTGCTCAACATTGTTTCCTTACTCAAAGGGACCATCCCATCTCCTTATTTTCTGGCACATCAAATTTATAAGAAAAGTAGTGCATGGCCAGTGCCCCAAATTCCTGCTCACTTTGTATAATAGTCTGCCTTCTGTTGCCTCAGCTTTGTAGAAATTTATCTTAGAAGAACATTAATATCCTTGAAATGTCCATTTACCAGCCTTCAGCAGCCTTCCCCTTGTTAGCGTATAATATAGGCATTGCTTTTTCTGTCTTGACATCTGCTTTAGGCTCCCAAATGCAGAGCTGTCTTGGTTATCTTTCTATTTCTCTAACTGACCTTCCCCACCATTGTTTCCTTTGATTCTTTTGCTTTTAAATTAAAAATGAAACAAGGGTTGGGATTGTAGTTCAGTGGCTTAGTGGTAGAGCACTTGCTAGTATGCACAAGGCCTGGGTTTAATCCCCAGTAATGCAAAACACACCCCCATTCCTTAAAATAGTGTGCTTAGACCATTTCTCTCTTATTCTAGCAAGATAAGCACAAACCTCCATCTGAGCTCTGACTTTTGTCTCAATTTCATCTCCACTTGAATATTCAGATGCCACCCCATACTCATGCTATTGCAAACTTAGTTTCTCTCAAACCTGTTTCTTCTCTGGCACAGAGAACATTATTCTAATTTTAGTCAGCCAATTTCTAGATCCACAAGTTGATTTTAAGTTCTCCTCTTTCCATTGTAATTTCTGTTTATTCTCTTTTTATCCATTCTCTGACATCTGGTCTCTCCTGTCTGTTTTCATTGCCCCCAACTCAGTCCCTCTCAATAGTCCTCTTGCTGGACTGCTGTAGTCCAGTTGGCCCGTCCATTCTCTACTTTGAACTTAGTACATCTACTGCTGTCAGGTTGTGACAGAGTTGCATCTTATGTGGGGATTAAATGTTGTCCTCACTGTTTCTAAGGAAATCCCATGCAGTCTACAGTATATTGCAAATGCCTTATATTGTCCATATAGTTCAATCCATAGATACACTGCTGTTTTTCCATACTGCTTCTTAATAAGCTCAACATTACTAGTTTTTCCTCCACTTTAGGAATAACCCTGTTATTTCGGACACCAGATGAAGCTATCTGCTTTATTTTACCGACTATGTAGTATGAAAAATATGTGTTTTCAAACAGAAGAATCCCATTGATCGGTAGTCTGAGTTCATATTAGTCACTCAGGAATGTGATAAAAGTCTACTGGAATATTTAAAAGCACAGCTCTGTGGCCCATATTTCTGTGCTCAGAAGTCTTCAGTGGCTCTCCATTTCCTAAAAAGAAGTTTCACTGTAAGACTAGGTGTGGTGGTGCATGCCTAGAATCCCAGCACTCTTGGAACCTGAAGCAGGAGGGTCACAAGTCTGAGCCCCACCTGGACAATTAAACCCTGACCTAAAAGAAAGGGGTAGGGCGGGGGAGATGTGAACATAGCTCAGTGTGAAGGCCCTAGGTTTACTCTCTAGTACTAGAATCCAAACCAAATCCTGTCTTTCTTTAGTCTGGGACTCCGTAATCTGGTTTCAACCCTCTGTTCTCACCCGGGCTCCCTTGGAGAAGAGAAAGCCTGCAATCCCCAGGCCTGCGCTGCACATTCCAGTCTCTTTCTGTACTGTACTCAGGATGGGACCTCTGCCTGGAGTGCCTTCTCTCTACTCCATCCCTGCTGAGCTCAGTCATTCTTCAAAGATCATCTCACAGGCTGCCTCTTTTGTTTGTTTTACTTTTTTCTTTTATTAATATATATTTGTAGTACAGTGTTTACATTCCTTGTGTGGAGTTGTTACATGTGCAGAACACATCTTAGTTTCTGTTTTCATCCCCTTTCCCTCCAAGCTCTCCCTTTTCCTTCTATCCCGAACCCCTTCTTGGAGAAAGATCACTATTATCTCTTATTTTGCTCTTTATTTATACTTTGAGTTTCTCATATAATAGAAACCATGTGATATTTAAGCTTGTGTGTCTGATTTATTTCACTTAACATTATGGTCTCAAAGTGCATCCATGTGCATACTAGCAACTCAAGTTTATCTTTGTGGCACAGTAGTACTCCACTGTGTGTAAATATCACATTTTCTTTATCCATTCATGTGTTGATGGACATATAGGCTGCCTCCAAGATTTGGCTGTTGTGAATTGTGCTGCTATAAACATGGGTATACATATGTCACTGTCATATCATGCCTTTAACTCTTTCAGGAAGGTACCTAGAAGGGGAATAGTTGGTTTAAATGGAATTTCTAGTTTCAGATTTTTAAAGGAATCTCCATAATGATTTCCACAGTGGTTGTACTAGTTTACACCCCCACCAACAGTATAAAAGGGTTCCTTTTTGTTATTGATTTCTTGAGTATGGACATTCTGGGGTAAGAGGGAACGTCAGTGTTGTTTTAATTTGCAGTTCTCCAGTGGCCAGTGATGTTGAACATTTCTTCATGCATTTATTTCGTATGCTGCCTCTTGTAAGATTCAGAGCTTTCTTCTTTGACCCTGCCCAGCCAAAATCATGTTTCCTTCCCATGAAATGCAACAGACCTTTATTTATATCATTTTGTGGCAAGAATAATTTTCTATTTAAAACTGTCATTTATGTCCATGATTTACGAGACCATAAACAGGGATCCTAAGGTCAGGAGCACTGCTTATATCCTAATATTCATACAGATTGAACCTCCCTAGTCCAAAAATCTGAAATCTGAAATTTTTGAACATCGACAGGATGTTTAAAAGTGTTTGGATTCTGGAGCATTTTGGGTCTGGGATTTTCAGATTAGGGATTTTTAACCTCTAAAGTCTATAGAGACCTTCCAAAATCTAGAAAACTCTGAAAAAGGAAACACCTCTGGTTTCAAACATTTGGGCTGAAGAATATTCAACCTGCCAGGCATGGTGGTGCATGCCTTTAATCCAGCACTTGGGAGGCTGAGGTGAGAGGATTGCTGTGAGTTGGAGACCAGCCTGGGCTACACAGTGAGTTCCAGGTCCGTCTCAACTACATAGTGAGACCCTGTCTCAAAAAAAATTTTTTTAAAGAATATTCAACCTGTATATACATCACCATCTCCAGCTTCAAACACTATTCTAAACAGGTTTTAATGAATAAATAAGTTAAATAATTTGGCTTTCCAGATCATCCTCATGCACTAGTCTGGCGTGGCCTGGGACTTGGGATATGGTACTCTAGAAAGACTAGGCAACTCTTTGCTGGCCCACTAGGGTCTTCACGGACAGAGAATGAACTTGCCGGAAAGGGAGAGGATGAGGCAGAAGACATTTGCAAACATTGCCCTCTTTGCTCCTTCTTAAAGGGCAAAGTAAACATCCTATTTGATTTCTTTAAAAAGTGAACAATACAATGGCTTTTTCATAGAAGGCCTCAGGAAATGCCAAGTTCTGTCATTGGGGCGGAGACATTTTGTTCCTATTGTGTAGAGAGAGGCTGAAGAGGTTTCTTAAACAATCGCACAGACCTGTTTTAAAGGATCAGACGATTTTTGGTGCATCTCAAATTCAGCGCGACTCTTAAATTGACGGAGATAAAATCTCAGCCAGGGGAACTCAAAGCTGAAGGGGTCCTCTGTCAGGTCCCCAAGGGTCGACTTGATATGAGAGCCCCTCGAAGCTATTCTGACTCATACTTCAAACTCCAGAAATAACAAGTCTATTCTGCCCAGATAAGCAATAAGACACATGCCAACACCCTAGCTGAACCCAGGGCTGCGCGGGTCTGGGGCTTTGGGGAGGATGAGAAATGTGAGCCTTACATCTTTCAAGGCACAGGGCAACTTTATCTTCAATTCGGACATGCAGAAAATGTCCATAATTACTCTGGCCTAGCGACAGAAAAAGGGAGTTTGACAGCGAATTTTCGCCCGCAGTGTTGACTTTAGACCGTTCAGGGACAACGACCGCCCCCAACTCCTGTAAAATCTTAATGTACCGTGAGAAGTGCACGGCGCTGCCTGATGTACCGTGTTCGGGTTCGCCTTGACCTTATTAAATCATGGACAG
>NW_022900921.1:31887574-31887990 GCF_012274545.1 Fukomys damarensis | reverse complement strand
TTTTTTTTTTTTTTTTTTTTCCAATTTCCTGAGCGATTGCTCAGGTGGCTTTTCCTGTTTCTTCTCTCCCTCCTGGACCTGGGTCCTGTAATTACTATTGCAGAGAGCTGGAAAGATGCCTGCTTTCCCGGCGCAGTCTCCTCTGCTCGGCCCCACCCCACCCTCCCAGTTTTCTGCTTCTGGCTCCACCCTCTCGCGCGGCCGGTTGCCAGCAGCTAGACAGCTGCGTTCAATCAGAACCTACTTACAACTCCAGACGCTTCAAAGGGGAAAACTTCGGCGTGAAGTGCGGCTCTGCGCCGGCTCGCTCCAGATCTCCCACCCGGGCCTCGGGGCGCACGAGTCCTCCTCGCTAGCTTGCCGGAGCCCGGTGGGTGCAGGCGGAGCTGCGAGGGGCCCGGCAGCCGGGTCATGGG
>NW_022900921.1:31797354-31883709 GCF_012274545.1 Fukomys damarensis | reverse complement strand
AGGCCCCGTAAGGCGGCGCCGAGGGTGTGCGGCCGGGGACTCGCCGAGGGCGTCCGCTCTAGCAGCTGAGTCGCGGCGCCCGAGCCTCAGCGGGATGCATCCTTCCCGGGCTTCCCCACGGTCCGGAGCGATCGTGGCTATCTAGAGCAAAATGTACCAGAAGGGGCCGAGCGGCGGACACCCAGCCTGCTGATCCCCACTCCCAAGTTCCGAGACCTGGAGGAGGAAGAGCCCGGCTGCCTGGAGAAGTGCAGTCATGAATTCTGGAGTTGCCTTGAAATATGGAAATGACTCCTCAGCGGAGCTGAGTGAGGTAAGGAACAGCTGAGGTCGGGAGCTCGGGTTTCTGGTTGCATTTGCTTTCGACCCCCCGCCCCCGGTGTTTCCAGTCTGGAGGCAGCGCAATTGAAGATTAATAGATTTTCTGGATCCTGTTTTAACTTGTAGTGCTTGCTACTCAGGAAATGACCTGAACTGGCTTGATATTTCAGCCTGAAATGAATGGCTTAAAAAAGAAAGCAGCTCTCAGCAAGCCGCCGAGTCGTTTTCTCTCCACTGTCTGGATCTCCTGTCCCTTTATACCCGCTTTCCCCAGTCTGTGCAACATTCCTCTTAGTAATCGGGAAACGCGGAGATGCCTTCCGAGCTGGTGACTGCTTTGGCCGGGCTGGGGGCGGGGAAGCATTGGGGTATTGACTCTCTCCCTTACGGTCCACGTGTGGTGAGTTGGGGCGGGTTCGGGCCAGGTGGTCTCTCCCTGGGCGGAGATGAATGACCTGCCCTGGGGAGGGGAAAGGGGAGGAAGTACGGTACATCAAAGCCGCTTAGAACTTTTATTTCCGGCCTGGGTCTGGACTCCTGAGTTTCTGAGGCGAGCACATTTGCAATTCCAGGGCTCCCACTGTACCCTGTCTACTTGAATGTTTGAAACCGGCTTTGAAATTAAAGCCACATCAAACAGTATGCAAATATGTGAGCGGTGGGATGTTCCACGCCACCTTTTTAATGACTTTAGGCATGCCTGGGGCACATCCCCCCAAAGCTTTGAAAATCTGAAAACAGGTGATGGGAAACCAACGGGACTGGATATTCAAGAGGGTTGTAGCCCTCGGGGTCTACAGCTGAAGGTTTGGTGAATGTGATTCCCCCTTCGCACCACATTGAGCGGTTTATGGGCGCCCAAGTAGCTCGGATAGTCTGTGCTTCTGGAGTACAGCTGACAAGAGAGGGGAGAGGGGGTAATGTAAAAGCATCCGGAGGCAGTCAGTGGTGAGATTACCTACGGTGATGGGAGAACGAAAGGAGGGAGCCCTCAGTCTCTTTTCTGCAGTTCGTCTTCCACGGGAAATGCCCGTTGCTCTTAAGTATTATGCTCCTGTGATGTCCTGGTTTAGAATAGCATGTTGAGGTGCTTGCTGAATGAGACAGAGGTATTTCCTAACTCCTGTGGCTCCCTCCCCCGTTATGTAAAATGCGGGGGGGGGACGTAATTTAAAAATGGAAGTGAGAGGAGGCACGAGCAGCTAAATACTGCCAATTTTATATCCACGGAAAAGTCTCAAATCTTAACTGGAACCTAGAGTGCTTTATAACTACTGTAATCCTATTAAGGGAGGGAGAAGCATTTGGCCGATCTAAGGTTAAAAATGAGAAAAACTACTATTAGAGTAGTGTACTCTTCACAGGCCTTTTCCATTGACACTCTCTCTGCTGCAGCTTTGCTGTCCCTGAAGGGTGCTGTTCAGTAACCTTTGCTTAAAAGTGAATCTCACACTGCGGACCGGTGTGGGTGGCTGTAGTGGTGGAGAAGATGTGATGAGGTGGATTGACTTGGATGGCATTGGCCCCTCTCTGGGTGCATTCAGGAGCCCAGAGGATCTGTGGCACTCAGGAGTGAGGGAAAGCAATCCATGCTGTGCCAAGTTATACTAAGTGATCCTTATGCTGTGGCCAAAGGAAAGAGTTGAGCATGCTTTGCTGCCCCTGCATTGGTTAGAAAAATATTTAACCTTGTAGGACATGGTGGTGTTCCTAAGGAAACAAACAAGTTTCTGCCCCGACCATATGCTTTACCAAGTTCTTTTTCTTGTCTTCCATGTCTGCTCATTCACTTTCTGTTCATCTTTCACCCCAGTGTTAGTTTTCCTGAATGTTGTGTATTTGCAAGTCTGCAGTTATTTTTACTTTTTAAGACCCTATTTTAAACTGGGGTATTTGTGAAATAGTGTGTAGATCCCAAATCTCAAATCAATTTCTTGTCACTTTGACTTCCGCCTGCTTCCAGCCACAGCAGCCATTTCTGCAGCTGGATCTGCTTTGTTTAACTCGTGGACTCCGTGTGATGTTCGGCCTGTGCTGTCTCTGGACCCGGCACACTGTTGCCTCATAGCCATGGCTGCCAGCTTCGTTGGTCTCTGTCTTTATCGGCTTCAGTACCCTGCAGCCCCATAGTGCTTAGCGAACTGTTCTGGGAACCTAGAGCTCAGCCTACAGGTGTGCATAGGCCCTAATTCCTGTGTCAGAGAAAACTTTGTTCTTCAAGCACATTTGTACCTCAAACATGGTAGACCACTCAGGTGCCTCCGGATGCACAGGCAGCGGGACAAGAGTTGTGATACCCAGTGTCCTTTGAAGTAAAAGGGAGCGTTGGCAGGATGAAGTTCCGCGCCATTCCTTGTCAACACACTTGATTTTAAAGCTCTGGAAATTCTATGCCTTGAATTCTTCAGCCACTTGGAGGAGATGACAGTAACGTCCCTTTAATCATAGCCATTTCGTTTTTATGAAAACACTCATCTGTGCATTGCGTAGGGATTACGATATGGATCAAATTAAACAACAGAATACTTCCTCCTAATGTGATAAAAAATTTAGGGCAATAAGAGAAACTAATGAAATGAAACAGTGTAATTTGGTGGTATCCTACCTGGGTGTGAATTGTAACTCCACCTTTTATAGGTTGTTTTGTTGTGAATTTTTTCACCTTTTACACTCTTTCTGTGTCTCTAACATGGGTATGACTGAATGGCTCTCAGAGTTCTGGACAAGCCTATCTATCATATCTGAAAAGTGCTTAGAAATTGTTAAGTACTACAAGACACTGAGTAACCACTTAAATACAAAATAAAACAACAGAAATACTACCAGGCACTGGAAATTAAGAGTGGGTTTCAGACAACACTGCCATTTTGTGGTTTCTGGAACGGATTAAAAATGGTTACAAATTCTCCTTCTTGGAGAGGTAAGATCCATTTTTTCACTGCTTTGCATCCAGACAAGCTGAAAAAATTTCTCAAGACTGAGAAAATTGATAGCTATTAGGACACAGATTATTTACATTGGTAGTGATATTTTTCACTCTTGAGACAAACATTCTGGGTTCTACAGATAAACAGAAGTTAAATTCTAGACAGTAAATATTTACTAGGCTCACAGAGCTTCTCTGTCTTTCTAGTGAATGACCTTTTTCTCCTGCTGACTAGAAACAGCTAAAATTAGTACAGGGGGAAAAAGAGGACACCTTTGGAAAGGTTTGCATTATCATAAAGAGTGACTGGTGTTCTGAAGCATTTTATATATGCAAATCTTTCAAGATACTCTTGAAATTTAGCAAAGATTCTAAGCCTTGAGAATCCTTTAGAAAAAAATCCAGAATTAGCTTTAATTTTGCTTGGCGAATATATATACACATACATATATATATTTTTTGAAAATTTTGAGTTTGTTAACTTTGTAAATAAGCAGCAGAAGCCTGCTGGGCTGGGAAGTTTGTGTGATGAGAGGCCCTCGGTGCTTTGGTTGGTGAGATATTTTGCAGCACGTTGTGAGATTTGATCAGTGCTTGGAATACGTGAGGGACATAAGGGTCCCAGGATGGAAATGCATCTTAAACCCAAGGCTGTAGTGCTTTATTACTGCAGAACAGAGTTTCTCCTAACCTCAATGTGTGTGCACATGTCAGTTGATTCCAGCTGGATTTGTGAGAAATACTTAAGCACTTGTGAGGGGCAGCATGCCAACATGGAAAGAGATTGTCTTGCAATTCGAAAAGCAAAGGGGTTCTCTGATTGGCTACATGGTGAGAGTGGGAGCAATTGCTTGTCCCTGCTTTCTGATGGGTTGTGTGAGCATGTCTGTAGAATACAGGACACACTGGGATCTCTCCTTGTTCTCTGTCTTAACTACTCTTAGCCTCTCCAGGTTAGTTGTCTGGTGTTTAGAACTCCTACTTACAATTTCCCAAATATTTATGTGCCTCCTTGAGGAGACCATGGGTCTCTGAAGGTAAAGGCAGAGTAAACGGATTACTCTGCAGCCATAATTTAGTCAATATGGGATAGATTAAGGCATCAACAGACTTCAGATCCAGTTGTTTAGTATGTCAGAGGTGTTGGAGTAAGTACTGTTCAATTTTGGATAAAGTACATGTTTAATGGAATTAAGTTTGGTCTTATGCCTAACTTACTATCTCTTTCCCCATTCATTTATTTATTTATTCGATAGACATTGTATGCTTTCTTCATTTGAGGTACTATCTTAAGTCTAGGACATAGCAGCAAACAAAATTGATGTCTCTCATCATGGACTCTGCATCCTTATGGGTGCCAGACAGTGCACATAGACAGATGTGTGTAAGTAGTGATCTATGCTGCAGGGACAGATATGCAGGGAAGGAAGGAAGGAGGCATGTTAGTCAGCAGGGAAGACCTCTTTGTGGGAGTCTGTAACTGAGAACTGAAAGAAGTGGGGGAAAGAGCCATAAAAGATGGAGACAATCATTTCAGACAGGAAAGAGCAACCAGGGTGCAGAGTCCGGAGTGTGCCTGGTGTGTTTCTGGGGCGGCAAGGAGGGATGTGTCTGGGAGCACAGTGAGCCAGAGGAGAAGGAAGGAGATGAGGTCCAAGCAAACTGTTCCAGGTGGGTCCCCGGGCTGGATTACCTGGCACGAGTTCCATCTTGAGCGATGGAGGAGAGTCTGGATTGCTCTGCAGTTTTTTTTTAACAAAGCCTTGCATTTTTATTTTCATATATACACTATGTATATGTTTATGGTTGGGCAGGGTGAGGGAGATGTGGGGAAGAGCCAGTATTAGCAAAAAAGCCCCCCAAAATTCAGGAGGGTCTGGTCCCAAAGCCAGTTAAAGTACTTTCAGAACTCAGGGCAGAACGGTCAGGTGTCCGTTGCATGTGTTTTGCTCTTTTAATGCCAGATTATTTCCCCACACTTTGAAATCGTGTCTTTTTTTATAACTAGAAATAAAAATAAACCATAAATATTTTTGGACATCTTCAGAGTATCTGAGTTCAGTTTTCCCTTAGAAGGAATGGCTTAAGGAACTGAATGGTGGGACACTACCCGACCATGATGTGAAGATTACCTGTCCCATTGCTGGCTCAGAACCAACGGGCGCTAGGCTGTGGATACAGGTGGGTTTGGAACTAGGGGAACTGGACTCTACTGTCCACCAGTGTTTGTACCAATTTCCTTTAACTACATAGAATCACTGTGTTTATTTTTATGAACCTTAATACTGATTTATAAAAGATACAACTCCAAAGAGACTGGAAGAGATCCTTGGCAGTGAGATTATGATCAGAAAGTTTCCTGGTAAGCGTGGACTTGGGCAGGAGAAGGGGCAGGAGATGCTTCTGTCGGGTGGTGCCAGTATGCATGCCTTCACTGGCACTGACTCTATGCACCCTTTTGCTTGCTTAATGAAGGAACAGAGGTGGAGGGGGAAACACACAGTGTGGATTTTTAAAGAATTCACAGGGATCCCCCCCCCTTTCTGCCTTAACTTCCTCTGTTCTTAGTATGGGATATTTGCATGAACTTATGTTTTGCAGTATTCTTTAATTCTTTTAAGAGGAGAAATACAAACCCTAATCTTGTCTGCGTCTGATATCACTATAATTTACACTGTTAAAAAGGAATTTATGTTTAGCTCAAACTCATTTTGGGGTATATTGGAGTTGTCTGCTCAGTGAGTTGTTAGTGGTAAAGATTATTGGAGCCTCGCAGGTATAAAAATCCAAAAGAGCAGTTGTGTTCTGTGTTGGGGATAATGATACAGGCTTGTTGGCTGGTTTTGCATTGTAATGATAGTTCATGACTTAGTCAACTTGTACTGGATGATGATGATGGTGGTGGTAAGATACAACTAACAAAATTTAACAGTTCAGCTAGTTTTTTCAGTTCTGGGATCAAAGCCATACTCATTCATGGTAGGTAAATGCTGTACCACTGATCTGTACCCCATTGTGGCCTGTACCATCTGAAGGGACGGTCCCAGGCCACCCGATGAGACAGTTGAGCACACACCACCATGGTCAAGCCAGTGGGAGTATTAGATACTTATTCAGATCAGCTGGCCAGCAGTGAGCTGCATAAATCATAGCCCCATGGTGAACACGTTCGACTCTCTTCTGTATAGATCTGTGGTATTAAGGACAAAAATTGTGGTGTATTCATCACCACTGTGCATCTCTAGAACCTTTTCTTCTCTGCCTGAAACTGTTGGGCACGTCTGACCTGGGCCGCACCAACTGAAGAGGAATTGTCTTGGGCTGCATATAAAATACACAATATAGTTAATGTGTGTAAATAACAGAAC
This sequence comes from Fukomys damarensis, assembly GCF_012274545.1. Classification (NCBI taxonomy): domain Eukaryota; kingdom Metazoa; phylum Chordata; class Mammalia; order Rodentia; family Bathyergidae; genus Fukomys; species Fukomys damarensis. The sequence goes on along the minus strand of NW_022900921.1, from coordinate 31,877,094 downwards.
TGCCCTTAAAAATATTTTTTATTATAACTATTGATTATAGTCCAACTGTTCTATGAGTTGAACATACCTCTGCTGTCTCCTGACAAACAGCATTGTATTTTTTGTCTCTGAATTTGCTTGTACTGGATGTCTCATATAAGCAGAATCATACAGTATTTGTTCTTTTGTGACTGTCTTTCACTTAGAATCATGTCTAACGGGTCAGTCTGTTGTTACATGTGTCAATTTTCTTCCTTTCAGGGTGGTGTAACACTATAGCATGTGTCCATCACAATTTTTTTGTTTGTTTTTGGTACCGGGGATTGAATTTAGGTCCTTGCACTTGCAAGGCAGGCCACCGAACCGCTGAGAACTGCTGAGCTAAATCCCCGGCCCAATCATCACAATTAGCTTATCCATTCATTTATTGATAGACATTTGTGTTCTTTTCATCTTTGAGCTATTGTGAATGATGCTGCTGTAAACATTGTTCAAAATATCTGCTTGAATCCCTGCTTTTACTTTTTTTGCACGTATACCTAGGAGAGGAACTGCTAGATCATAATGGTGATTCTAGTTTTAATTTTTTAAGGAATTGCTATGCTGTTTTCCATCATAGTGGTGGTACCATTTTATATTCTCGGCAGTAATAGACTAGGCTTCCTGTTTCTGTCCATCTTTGCCAACATGTGTTCTTTTTCTTTTCTATAAACATATGTTTTGTTTTTCTTTAATCTTCATTATTTTGAGTGTGTGGTCTCACTGTGGTTTTCATTGCATTTCCCTGTGATCAGTGATGCTGGTCTTTTCACATGCTTATTGGCCATATTTACATATTTGAAGAAATGCCATTCAAGTCCTTTTTGGTTCATCAGATTGTCGGCATTTTTTGTTGTTGATAATTGATAGAAGTTCTTTATTTTTCTGTATTAGCCTTTCATCCCTCTTCTCTTGTGTCTATGTCTGATTTTTTTCCACACTGGAGAAAGGCCTTGTATTTCCAGATGGAAGGAGAGTGAGTGTAAAATGATGCCTGAGAGTGAACTGTGTCCCGTCCTCATGGAAAACAAATGTGTGCCCAAGTCCACGGGGCTCCTCCAGGTCCCCAAGAATAAGTACATTGTGGTGTCAAAGTACCTTTCATAGATCAACACCCTACAACTCTGCTTGTGGAAGGAACATGATCTCAGCAAGTCCGGCAGCATAGAATTAAGGAGCACACCCGCGCGTGTGAGGAGTTGCACTTTCCTGCTGTACACTGGGATTTCACAGTCACTAGAGGGGAATTCTGGGAGAGAGCATTAGCAGGGGCTAGGGGAGAACAGTCAGGAGTCTGGGGCTGGCCTATTTGATCAGAAAATTGTTATTTCATTTCTTGGTGCTGTGAATCGTTTTCATGCTCAATTGGGAGCCCTTCTGATGAAGTGTTTGCCTATGAGGAAGCACCGTCCAGGAGTGAAAACGAAGATCCAGAGGTGGCTGTACCTGAGCCCATGACTCCCAGGGTGTCCAGAATAAGGAGGGGAGAATAGGTGAACTAGACCAAGGACGGGAGAACTTTTAAATTTCCAACATAGGACAGGTACATTGAGGTTTAAATTTGGGATCTTATTTCAATCTGGGCTGTGCATTCATTGTGGGTTAGAAAGCAGTATGCCTTCTGCTAGGGTTGTTAGAGATCTTCCAAGACTGCTTCTCATTTTGGGTTACTGAGCTGCTTATGAAAATACTGGCTGGACACACATACAATTACTGTGGAAGAAAATGTCTGATGCTGATAAAGCTGCCTTCAGACCCTTTAATTCTCCCAGTGTCAGTGATTGGGACAGTCTTTCTGACTTGGCAGTAAAACGACCCCAGAGAGCAGGGCCATATTGGGGTCTGAATCATACGTTGAGTGACAGGAAGGGCCTCTAGTTTTGGCCACCTTACTAACCTTTCCACTGGGTCAATTACCTAAGTTTCCATCTCTGTACACTATGTGTTTATAAAGTTATAGGATCTGAAATTGTAGCTCTGCCACTTCCTAGCTAGGTGATCTGGGGAAAGTTACTTATCTGGGGTGTGCATTCCCTGTTATAAAGTAGTGATGATAGGGACCATGTACCAGACAGATGTTGCAAAGACCAGTGACATAACCCATGTAATGCTTATCATGGTGTTTGGTAAATAATGTTAACTTTTGCTGCTCCCCTAATCATGACAATAATACTGTGCTCACTACAGTGCTTACTTGCTAGAGCAAAGGTGGCCAAAACAGGAGCATTCAGAGCTGTAGCTGTGAGTGAACACTGACATAATTGAAAAGAAGATTTTTAAGTATAGGCTAATATGTCATGAGAATGATTCAGGAATCCTGAGAGTCCTATGGCCTACCAATGTTTTTCTTCTCTTCATGCCAAAAACTTATTACCTTAGAAGTGTTTATTCAAATATTGACAAGTCTTAGGAAAGAAAGGTAGGTAGGCATTTTCTTTTTTTTGGATTGGTATAGCCATGAATTTAATGAGCTAACAGGTAGTGATACTAATTGCTTTAAAATTTTAATTATGAATTGTCTTCTGATGTTATCCCAGCATAGCTGTTCTCAGTTTCTCTTGTGCCTAGGAAGTGCCCTGAGGATGACCACCAGGTTGAGGGTGCAGTGTGGGAGAGGGAAGGCACTGCAGGCCACCAGGTATAGAGGGAGGATGCACTACAGAGAAAGTGTTGTGTAGCCATCTCTTTTGTGTAGCTGAAATTTTTGTTAGTGATACATGCTTTGTCTATTCCTTTGCAAGTTGCAGGCTGAGCTGGAAGAAAGGTTCAGGGAGGGGTGTGCTTCAGAGTGGTCTTGACTGCTAGAGGAGAAGGTAGGTCTCAGGTGAGAAAGGGCCTTGGTAAAAATGGGTGTGAGAGGACGTGGGCTGGGCCTCAGTCCTCCCTCTGTCTTCCTCTCCCCCTTCTTTCCTCCGGGGGATTGAACACAGGGCCTTCACACTAAGCTACATCTCTAGCCCTTTTAAATTTTCTTTTATTTTGAGAGAGGGTCTTGTTAAGTCACTAAATTGCCCAGGGTGGGCTTGAATTTCGATTCTTCTTCCTCAGTCCTCCAGAGTGCTAGGATCACAGACATGCACCATTATGCCCAGCTTCCATTTCATTTTGTAGCTTTTTTTTTTCATTTGAAAGTTTTTTTTTTAACCCTGTAGTACTGTACTTTATTGAGGGGTTGTTTAATTGTCAGCAGGACTTCATGGTGTATTCATGCGAATGTTTTGAAGTTGTTAGTGTGGTTGTTTGCTGAGAAGCATATATCTAGAGGGTAATGGGAAAGAAACTGACGGGAGTCCTAAACCTAATCCCTGACTCTTTTACGTCTCATTTTTTGGTTGTGGATTTGTGGACTCCTTTGACTCCTCCCAGCTCTAGGTCATCCACATGGACCTTTTATGGTGGTGTTTCCATGTCCGTGGCCTAAACATCCCCCTCTAAGATGTTGCTTCACAAGTTGTCTCCAGCCCAAAAGGTAAAAGGAGAAGCACAAGTCTCATGTCATCCAGAACCTTCTTACAGTCACTATTCTAACTCCTCCCTCTCAAAGCAGAGCTCATACTGATTTTGATTCTCAACATGATTTTCCTTCATTGGGTGACACGAGTTCATCTTACGGACCAGAGATGTGTTTGCTTCGCTGAAAGGCCAGTCTCCACTCACAGTTAATGCCAGGTGTACCATGGGGCATTGGAAGCACTTCCTCTGCCTCTGACTTGCTACGTAGCATCTGTAATAGTCTTTTCACCTGTTTCTCCATCTTGGAAGCTGAGGATGGTTAGGGCTGGAGAAATGCTTCACTCCATAGCACATTCTTGCAGTGTGGGTGACCAGATACACGATTATTAGTTGTGAAAAGAAGTAAAAAGAAAATAAGACTAAGAGTTAGAGCAGGTTCAGGTAGGGCAGCTACTTTTAGAGCTGCCAGGGGTGTGAGCCCTGTTCCCTGCTACCGGGCTCCTCCTTCCTGAAGTACCTGGCTACCTTTCCTCTCCCTGAGCTTCCGAGGGCAAACTGAGCCAGCCCCAGGAATGAATAATGAATGGTTCTCTTGGACCAGAGTTGGAGAACTTTGCTTCTGACCGAATGTCATGGGAAAACCTGAGCTGGCTCTCATTCTCTTTTCTTCTTCTTTTTGGTCCTGGGAATTGAACTCTGGACCTTGTGCTTGCAAGGCAGGCAGCAGAGCCACTGAGCTAAATCCCCAGACCTCTGGGTCTCTTTTCAAGAGGAGAAGAGAGAGGAGTGAAGGGGGATTAGAAGCAGGATCAAGCCCTGGGGTGGTAGAAGAAAGTCCAAGAGCTGTAATTGTTGCAGATTTGCGCTAGAAGTGATAAGGTGAAGGATGGCAATATGGACAGTCCCCGGTGATTCCACTTAGGAGTTTTCAACAGTATTCATTCAGTAGAAACTGCACTTAAGATTTTGAATTCTGATCTTTTCCTGAGCTGGGTGCATGCGGTGTGATCCTCTTATCTCCATCTCATCAGCAGCCACCAACTCATGCAGCAAACACCCAGTACTCTCTGGTGCACGGTGCTGCTAAGCTATGCTGTTTGGAAGGTTCCATGTATTAAATACATTTTCAACTGATAATCTTTTCAACTTACGATGTTTATTTGAATGTAAACTAATGGTAAGAAATATCTGTGCTAAAACTTTTGTTAAAATTCTTCAATTGAAGCAATGATGATACAAAATAACTTCTGTTTTATCATGCAAGTATCCCCTCTTATTCCAAAAACTAAGTCTGTACTTTGAAACATACCTTGCCTTCCGTACCACAAAACTCTGGTTGTTTAATGGTGCATAATAACAGTTGTGATTTTTCAAAAGCATCTCGTTAAAAATTAGTATTATTAAATACATACTATCCATACTCTGATTAATCAAAAGTAACATTGTTAGAAGGAATGAAAATAGTAAGCTAATGCGGCTAGCTTTATGAAGCTTTTTTTTTCACATCAGAAATGAATATGTGGTATTTAAGGATGAAGCTTAGGTTTCAGCTGAATTTCACAGGAATTATTTTCCATAATAGCTTCATATATATAATTGTGCTCTACATGCAAAAAAAAAAAATCCTTTTTTACAAAAGTAGGAAAGACAGTCCAAGCAGTTAAATTTCAGTGTTCATTTGCAAGTTACAGAAATATGTTAATTGCTTTTCTTGGGTGAATGATTATTAACCCAGTAGGAATGATAAAGATTTAAATTCATTTTACTAATTTGAGTTTTTTAAAAAAGTCAGCGTTCAAAGGTTATCATACACGGCATTAATGAAGTATTTCAATGAAGTCTGGGTTACTGGATAGGTTTCATTCAAAATATGGCATTGTAATACTCCTCGGTCCTGGGATGAAGTTGTCATCAGAGCCATCAGCCCATAATGCTCTAGTGATTCTGAGCATCCAAAACCACTGGTGCTTATATGTGTCACATGGGAAGATTGCCGTACTTCTTGATATCTCAGAAGGATAAGGCCGATGTGATGTTTTGTAACGACAAGTAGTAAATGCTACTTAGCACATCAGTTGGATTTGGAAAGTGAGTGTGATCAGTAGTGCAGTCAGTTTTGTGCAGAGTACTGAGGTTTATGACAAATTAACCTTTTCATTGCTTTTCTGTCAGAGTTCAGCTAAAGAGTAATAGGTTTTTCCCTTTATGTACTCACCTTTAGAATTGAGGGGGAAATATTTAAATTGCTTTTAAAAATACTAAAACATGTTTGTAATTAAAAGAGAAAGCAGCTTAAGAAAGAAATCCCCCCCCTTTTGTTTTGCTCCTAAGAATAGAACCCAAGGCATCGCGCATGCTAGGCGAGAGTTTTACCACTGAGTTACACCCCTAACTCCCCCAAGAGAATATTTGGTACATTTCTGGACAGTATAATCCAAACTGTATAGCGGTAAAGAAAACAGCACTTCGCATGCTGTTTGGGGTTATTTCCCTGTGTAAGACTTTTGGTTTCAGGACACTTACTCCCTCGCTCTCACTGCTGTTTCCAGCTGTATTTCTGGCTACTTCCCACCCTCACCTTCCATCCTCCAGAGAACTCAACTGCTTTCAGTACCTTTAAGATTCTTGAGTGTCTGTGGACCTCAGAGTTCATGGTTGCTTTTCTTTGCTGGTAAATATTGCATATCTACAACCTTTGCTTTGCTACCTTCTATTTATCCTACATGACTTAGTTCAAATGTTGGTTTGCCTGAAAAACCCTCTTACTTTCCTCTCCTGGTCTTAAGTGTCATCCCCTTGTCCAGGTGTCCATGGCTTTGAGCATCACTGCATTATGGCAATTCATACCCTGCACAGGCCTGTCTACTTGGCATTTTCTACCCACGTAGCTGTCACTCACCAATAATCCTAGTGCTTGCATAGCATGTAGCCCTCAGTGTTCACCTCTTTCTTTTTTTTTTTTTGGTACTGGGGAGTGAACTCGGGGCCTTGCATTTAAGAGGCAGACGGTGGAACCACTGAGTTAAATTTCCCAGCCCCTCAATGTTCACTTTTACGTGAATTACATTAATTTAAATTTCTGTAGTCCCATGAGACAAATTTTATCGATAGGGGCGTTTGGCAGTGAGGAAATGGAGGCTCAGACAGATTACAGTGTTGTGTGATGTCCCATATCTAGTGGGTGACAGGTGGCTTTAAATTGGGGTTTGTTCCAGAAGTCCTGGTTGTTTGCACTGAGTACATTAACTCCTTAGACCTCAGACATGGCCTCTAGAGCTGTCATCTGAGACCTGGGGCTTGGCGTGTGGGTTCCTAGAGTGTCGTGGGTCATTGGGCATTGGGGTTGATGTCCAGGTTTCTAGGAGGATGGTGCTCACAGGTAAGATGAGTGATCTCATAGTAAATCCAATCTGTGGAGGAATGTTAAGTCCAGATTTGGGAATGCTGAACTTGGAGTTGGCTGGTAGTCATCTCAGTGGAAAGGTGCAGCGGACTGTTGGATAATAAGGCTCTGAGAGGTTAAGATTTTGGAATCTTTGATCTTTACTGACTTTTTACTCACAGTACAGATGGCTAATGTCTTGTGACATATCCCATTCTTTCCACAGTTGATGCCTGTATTCACATATCACACAGATAAGGAGTTCAGATGTAGCTCAGAGGACCATAGTCTTTGCCTTCTAGCATTTTATGTATATACAGTTAACATACGTGCCTGTGACTTAGAATTGGCCATTATAACTGAATAGTTTATGATTTTAAAATCACGGTTCTTTTTAAAAAAAGAAAAATATGATTAGCTTATCATATCACATGGACTTTTCTACCTCTGACTTAAATAGGATAAGGAGTAAGAGGTATGTGTGCAAATACTATATAAAAATAAAGCATGTTGACATAATTTGGAAAACAAAGTTATAAGCAAAAAGTCATGTGATTTTTACTCTTAGGTAATATTTTGATATTTTTTAGTATTTAAGGGATCATACTGTAGTTTTACAGCATTATAAATCTTGTAATTTCTCATTTCTCTTGATATATTATCTTTTAAAAGACGAATTTTAATAATTCTTAACATTCGATCTTATATATCATAATGTATACCTACAGAGTAAATATTTATTTTTAAACTCTTCATTCATATAAAAAAGTGAACCTGCATAACTTTGTTTTCTTAGTTTTTTTTATCTGCTGGGGATATGTTTTAGGACCTCTAGTGGATGCTTGACTCCTTGGAGAGTACGAAATCCTGTAAATATTGTTTGTTTCTACATATATACCTGTGGCCAATTTTAATTTATAGATTAAGCACATTAATATTATAATCTATAATAGAACAGTTATAGCAATAAAATTATTTGCAATTTATCATTTGCTTCTGGAATTTTTCAATTAATAATTTTGGACAGCAGTGTAAGTAACAAACTACTGAAAGCAAAACTACATGAAGAAGCCTACTGTTTCAAGGTAATGAAGGAGAAAAGTAGAGAAGGGATGGGGTACAGTGGGGATAGAAAACTCGTAAAGAAAATGCACAGTGTATTGTTGGGAGCTGGCATCTGATGTTAACAAAAGAAAAAACAAGTATACCTTGAGGCCCTGGGGTGGTCTTTGTAAAACAATCCAAAGACTATAAAGGTCAGTTTAAAAAAGACTAACACACAGGCTATATAATAAACTGGGACCATCTGTTCTTCTGCTCGGGCTTGCTTGCTTAGACTTCTGCCTGTTACTTATTTAAGAGTGCTTTTTTAAAAGGCACAGAAGGGTTACCAGGTGTCAGCAGCCAGGGAAGGGCTGCAGAGAGACAGGGAAGGGGACAGCAGGTTTGAGAGCCAGCCTTGGCTGCTGAGTAGTTCTGTTTGGGGCTGGCATAACTGTGTCCGCTGCAGGCTTCACTTTATGATCTGTGTGTGTTGGGGTAGGGGTAGGAGGTAGAGGTAAGTTGGCTGGACTTTTTTTTTTAAACCATGAAGTGAATCCCAATTGTAGCATGTTTTGTGGAAAAGAAAAAGGAAATTTAACTTGAACATCCAGAAGTGTGACTCTCTTCTTACATATACCTGTATTGATGTGATTTTGTATTAATCAGTTTTTAGAAAGTCTCCTCCGAACGGGGGTGGGGCGGGGGGGGGAGAGAGAGAGAGAGAGAGAGAGCAAGAGAGATGGGAGATGTGCTGGGTGCCAAACCCAGGGCCTCCTGAATGCTAGCCACATTCTCTTGCGTTACATTCCCCAGCCCCTGTGAACCAAGTAATGTAGGAAGCTTCATCCCTGGAACCCAGTGGAGTAATTTTTGGATCACAAGCGCTGCTGAATTTACTTTCTGGCCAGGGAATGTTACCATTGTGAATTGTTAGAGTTTTTCTGTTTTAATGGTCACTTTTAAATAACAAGATTATTACTTGGAAATTCCTAAATTGAACTGTGTTGCTAACTATGAGTCTACAGTTAAAGGCTTTATTTAATTTTTGTTTAAAGTGGTTATGACCAAAATGCTAATCTCGAACAACATTTAACCTACTGATTTGGCAAACTATGCCATGTAATCAGCTTCGCCCTCCGAATCAGAGTAACTATTTTTGTAGCAGAATGGAAGAGGGCTGGCTGGTAGCTTCAGGGTGTTTTTGTTTTTTCCTATGAGGAGCTCATTACTCCAGCGACCCCACCCTTGATGACCACAGGCTGGAGCCTCTGGTTGCTAGGATGGTTTTAGGTCTTTGCTGCCTTCAGGAAGGAAGACTGCAAGCTGTAAGAGCACAGCCTTATTTTCCTCTGCCCCCACTTCTCTGGGAATTCAGGAATGGCGCAGAGGTGTGGGAGCCTGGCTTCCTAACCTCAGCTGTCATCCTGCACAGACGTACTTTCTCAAGCATAAGGTATATCGTTCATTCACATGTGAGTATTTCTGAAAATAGAATTGATAGTGGGAACTTGGACAATGAAAGCATTTGTAGTTGATGATTCCAATGGCCCAGTATTAGGCCCATCAAAGGATTATAGTAGTAGAATCCTGACTGAATGATGGGAGATAGTTCCCAGGATGCTAGTGTGGCCTCAATTTCTGTAACCTTCAAAGTATTGTTAATCAAAATTAAATTATCCCAGCTTAATAAGGATGCATCTCTATTGGTTTCTCCCTTTGCTGGGAGGAAGTTGGATTGCTAAGAATTACACCATTGTAACAACGCAGAGGAAGGAACTGAGCAGTTTGTAATGTTTGGAATCTGATCTGTGCTCCATTCTAATTAATACTCCTTGTGACAGCAGTGAGGCTCATGAGGCTCTTAGAAAAAATAGGTGCTACAGCAAACCACGGTAAATCCCTGTGGGACCACTTCAGTACCTCTAGGGCTACCACCCAGCTTCCCATGGCTGTTGGGCAGTTTGAGCCTAGTGGGGAAGCTGGCCTCTCTCCACAGAGCTAAAGCCTCTTCCGTGATTGTTGATCTACACATAAATCCTGTGAGGAGCCCTGAATGAGGAGCCATTAGGATTGGAACATAGCGGGCAGGCTGAAGGATGAAGAAAGGAGTCAGGGAACAGAGAATGTTTCATACCAGAAGGGCTTCTTTAACTTATGCCACCTTGATGTTACTCATTTTTTTCTTTCATTGTTCAGTTTATTATTATGAACAAGAAAATTCCTGATCTTTATTACTATGACTATTTGCACAGCATTATTTTTCTTTACTTGACACCGTTTCATCATAAAAATGACCTTTGTCTTTGCAGATGATTCTCTCTCTTTTTTTTTTTTTTTGGTACCAGGGATCGAACTTGGGTCCTTGCGCTTGGAAGGCAGGCGGCGGAACTGCTGAGCTAAATCCCCGGCCTGCAGATGATTCTTGACACCACCTATATCTACTGTTACCCATTTCCTCCAGATCACATTGTGTTTATTTTGTACACACACACACACACACACACACACACACACACACACACACACACACACACACACACACACACTTCATGGCTTTAAAATGTGGCCCCAGCCTTTTTCTCTTATCCACATTTTGCCTCTCCTTCCAGTTTGTAACCATCCTCAGAGGCTGGGAGCGACTAGTAGTTTATGGGCTTTTCTGCTATTTCTCCATAATACTTGATACTGTATCAAAAAAATCAAAGAAGATCCAATTGAGAAAGCCCCTACAGTGTTTCAGGCATGACTCAAAGCATAGACCAGTGGTGGTGAACCTATGGCACACATGTTATTTTAAGGCAAAAGATGTTAATGTATAAGTTTTTTTTTTTTCTAAGCTAAAATCTCAGTATTCAGGTTTAATTGGAGTATTGGGAGTTTGTGAAAAATTCGTGGGTTTTGGGCAGCCGTTTCTCTGAAAGTTTCACCATCAGTGGCATAGGCTCTCCAGTTCTCAATTAAATACAAATTCCACTAAGATCTCATTGCTCCTTTATGGTACTTTTTCTGGAGGTGACGTTTGGAAAAGCCTGAGCATGTGGGATATTCCTGATTTCTTTGTATATTATGCTGTAACTTTGCTAGAAGGGAAAGGGCACATATCCATGGCTTTCCACCTGTTTGCTCTGTGTTGATTTAGTAATCAGTTTCCTGCTTTGGTGGGAAATTTGTTTTTCTCTTTTTACTCTAGAAGTTTGTGCAGTGTCACTTTCAACCTTTTAGGTACTGCCCTGGTGAAAACAGTAGGATAAGAAGTTCTTTTATTGTCCTTTCTGTTATTCTGGGGCTATGGTTCTCCTTCCTCAGTTCATTAATGTTTGCACATTAGTAAAATAGTAATCATAACTTTTAAAAACTGTTTCTTGCTGCATTTCTGTAATTTCTATTGTTGGCAGCCACAAGAACCTGCAGCCACCTTGTCAGCATCATTACATTTTTGTGATTCTGAGCTGTCTACTCATGTGCTAGGCAGTGGCTTTGTTAGTGTGAGATTGAAAATTCAAATGAATGAAGGACAGCAAAGTAAAAGCTACCTATCAACTATGATAGGTGCGTAATGCTCCGTAATTCATTGCAGAAGTGTTTCCTTGCAATCCAAGCATTATCATATTCATTTTTAAAAGAATAATTACTGTATTTTGCGAATGGAGTAGGCTCATAAATTCCAGGAAGCTAATTATATTTTGTTACTGGTGTTGGTAGAATTCTGATGAGCTTATTCCTATTTCTAGGTTAGCTATTGGGAAAGAGACTATATCCTAATGTTGGATATGGGTGTCCTGGTAATTAGGAATTGCTGAGAGAAATAATATTTGCTATTAAAAGAGCTTCTATCACTTCGTTATGCTAAAATGAGCATAGTAGAACTCAAGTTTTAAATTGAAGAAGGAAATTAAATTACTTCTTTATTTTTTGCACAGATCTGCCAGGGAAAGGGGAAGAATGGAGAACATATCAACCTTATGGTATTGGTAGACTCTGCTAAGATTAAAATAAATCCACAGTAGGTCCCAGGGATTTAGCTCAGTGGCACCGTGCCTGCCTGGCAAGCACAAGGTCCTGAGTTTGATTCTTTTTTGGTACCAAAAAGGAAAAAAAATCCACAGTATTTATATAGAAGGTGGCTATATTTCACAAATTACCCACAGACAGATAGGGCCATACCATGTGAGTTACTGTAATAGAAATGTTACTATTGACTCACATTTGAGTCCATGATATGTGCTTTGCATGATGAGGAAGTGAAACAGAGAGATTCGATTGTTGCTCCAAATCATTTTGTAAGTAGTAGAGAGTGAACTACTAAATTGTGTAAATTTCCCTTTGGGGACAACAACAACAAAAAAAAAAAACAGGAAAAACCCATCAATAAAAAAGATGAATATAGTCAAAGTAAACCAACACTTTCTTTCCCCAGGACTGGGGATTGAACTCAGTTAAGCTACATTCTCAGGCTTTTTTATTTTTTATTTCGAAATAGGGTTTTACAGAGGAGCTATATTGACTACACTGGGGCCCAATTTTGCATCCTCCTGCCTCAACCTCCCAGAAGGCTAGGATTACAGGCATGAGCCATCATGCCAGGCTTCTCATTCTTAATGGAAGGAATTGAGTTATATTTGTTAGATTAGACATCTTTTTATACAAATATTCTTATTCATTAGAGTTTTTATTAAGGTAACAAATTGTTCCTGGTTGCCTAGGAATTTCAGCGTACAAACTGTTAAATCCTGAGAACTCCAGGATGGCTGATGGGTTATTTTGTTTATAATGTTGACACCAAGTTTTATTTCTGATTTCATACAACTCTTTGCTGAAACAAGCATGAATGATCATTAAAAAAAAACCAAAAAACTCTCTCCCTTTTCCTTTTTGTAAGTTAGGCTTCTTGTCTGTGGGTTTTATCTGTCTGCTGGTTCCAGGCTTGACCCCTGGGGAACCTCATGGTGCTCAGCTCTTACCCAGCCATTGAGACTAGTGTTCTGTATAGGTAGAAGAAAGTTCAACCATACTTTGATAATAATGGGGAAACTGAGTTGAGGAAAAACAAGATGTTTCTCCTGGCCAGACAACCAGGTCAGCAGCACAGCATCTCTGTGCTGTCTGCTGAGAAATATAAACAGAGCTCTCTTAGATAAAAGTATTTCCTTCCATTATCAGAAAGTAAATATACTTGGTCATTTATGGGTTCAATTTTGAGTGGTCTGTTGTAAAGAATAACTTAGTTCAATTGCATAGTCAAGTTAAATGAATTGATAGAAAGTGGAGTATTTTTGTCTATGTCTTAGAAAACTTACTTTTCTGAAGGAAAGACTGAAGTAAGCCCATATATATACTTTTATTGTTTGAAAAGAAATGTAAAAAGTAAAATGAAATTATTCTTCTGTCAGGTTTTCCTTAATACCTATGTTGGTAATATGTGGGCCCTTTTATTTAAAGAAGAAAAATGGCTGGGGTTGTAGCTTCACGGTAGAGCACTTACTCAGCATGTACAAGGGTATGGGCTTGCTCCCTAGCAGCTCCCAAATAAATAAAATTTTAAAATGTTTTTAAATAAAAGAACAAAGACATGCTGAGTTACTTAGATGTAATAAGCATAGAAATTAGAAATGCAGTTTAGGTCACATGGAATTCAACTTTTTAAGCAGAGCCCTTGTTACCATATTCTCTAGTTTATCTAGTAAGCCAAAGAATTGCATCAGAAAATGTGGAGAATTTTTATATGCCATTATGTGAGATAAGAGTCAGGGAGGGAATGAAATAGATGCAGAAATTGATATTTTGGGAGCCTGGAATTTTTAATCCATATGAGGTCAGCCTTTGGGGACTAGGCAGAGTGCTTTGTTTTATTATTTTATATAAAGGCTTGAATGAATTTAACTTATGTTCATGGTAAACTTTGGGATTCTGTCAGGGAAAGGCAGTGTTCCAGCTACCCAAATCAGCACGTGGACTTCCCCCTCCCCCATTTCTGTTGGAAGCTAAGTGAATGCTCCCCATGCATAGACAATTTGGTGACAAGGACTGAAAGATAAACAGCTGTGTTATCCCCTACTAACTCTTAAAATTATTATATTTCTAATCACTTAGACTTATTCAAAAAAGGATAAATCAAAATTGTTAACAAAGGAAACTATTTTGTTCTGAATAAGTCATAAAACCTTTTCACCAGATGTGGTGGTGCACACCTGTAATCTTAGTACTTCTGGAGGCTGAGGCAGGAGGATTATCATAGGTTGGAGGCCAAGTTTCTGCTACATAGTCAAAGCCAGCCTGGAATCCTTAGTGAGACCCTGTCTCAAAAACAAAAACAAATTTTTCTAGTGTAAAAGTGCTAAAAGTATCTAGATAAAAGTATCCTTCAGGTGCCTTTTTCTTAGCATCCTAAAATCTGTTGTGAATAAAAAAATGATTTATATTGTACAGCTCAACTTTTCCTGACTCTTCCCTAAAACATTTTCATATGTTCACTTCCTCCTTTTGGCGGGGAAGGTGTACAATTAAACTTCTTACATTGTATATATTTTAAAATTTCAAAAATGCAGTTGTACCTTAGGCAAAATGCATGTGGTTTTGCTCTGGGACTAAACTGTATGTACTCTTATGCCTTCTATCTGAAGGAAATCACAGAATGGTGAAAGAAAAATAAAGCATTTGATGGTGGGATATTATCCTTTGCTACCCTTCTAGTAATCATCTTTATTACCATTTACTTCTCTTGATTGCTGCTCTGACATTTCCATGAAAATTACTGAGGGCAGCTGAACTAGATAAATTAGGCCCTTTCTTAACAAATAAAAAAACCATTGACATTTTGGCAGCGCTAAACTCATTAACAGTATTAGCCAGGAGTCCTGCTTTTAGCCGAGCCCCTTCCTGAGCATGTGACTGTAGGCTGGGGAAGATAAAGACCTTACCGCTCCTAATTAGCAAGTGTAATAAATGGCAAGCAGTTTATGGGAGTCCCTGAATAACATTAATCAGATTTAGAAAGCTACCACAATTTAATCACTTGTTTCGGTGTCATTGTGGAAAAAAAAGCCACATTATTCTAGAGATATAAAGTCCTGTTTTGATGTGTGCTCATTGTAATTGCTAAATCCAAGAGATAGGAGTCTAACCACATATTCATTCTTTGTCACTCAGGATTCCTATGAAAACCTTATAAGAAAGAATCTACCAGCCTTTGGTTCCTCACAGCGAAGCCTCAGTGGAGTCAAAGGCCTAGTTCTCACTTAGAGACATATGATAGCACCCCGACCCAGGGAAGAAATTTGCCTCCCTTTGTTTTACAGGTTTGTGAGCAGAAATTATATCCTGCTTTTCTCCAAGCTGTAAATCTGGTCTGATATTTCTTCCTTTATTCTTTCCTTCTCAATCAAATGGCCACCACCCTGCTATTTACATTGCTTTCTTTGGTGCTAATGTTTGCTGTTGTTTCACTTTTGTTCCTTCTGTACATTTTGCATCTACCCTGCATGCCGCATCCCTTTAACCCTTGCATTAGATAAATCTGGCCTTTATGGATCACATCAGTCTTTGTTAGTATTCCTGTCCTTTGTCCTGCACTAAACAATCGTGATGCCATTGAGTGAAATCACTGGCTCCTATAAGGTTGTGTATTTCAGCTGTTTTTTTTTTTCCCCCATCCTTAAGCCCAGGGTTTAGCCATTCTAGGAGAAAGTTAAAACTACTGTAGTTCCCAGATAACCAAGTATTTACTGATGAACAATTAAAACAAATCTACTTCCCAAACTAAAAATTTTTTATTTTGCCAGTAGCTTCTTGGATTGTATTGGTCAGCTTTATGTTACTGCAGTGAAATACCTATGGTAGCTGACTTTATGAGAGAAGAGGTTTTATTTAGCTCATGAATTTGTAGGCTAAAAGTCTACATGGTGGGGCATCATGACAGATGGTTGATGGCAGGGTTCATGGGAAAGAAGATCACATGGTGAATTTTTAAGTAGGGCCAAGTGTGATCTTTTCATAGTAGTCCTCTATGAGAACTACTAAAGGATCTCATAAGAATTATCTCCTGACCCTACTGAACTAAGGACCGCCCACTAGGCTCTAGCTTCAAAGGCTTCACCATCCCCTCCCAATAAGGCCATTTTGGAGTCTGAGACTTTAACCACATTCGACCCTTGGGGAACACAAACTACACTTACACCATAGCAGAAATGTTATATATCCGATGGTAAACAATGAGCCTTCATTTTTTTTTTTTTTTTTTTTTTTTGGTACCGGGTATGGAACTCGGGTCCTTGCGCTTGCAAGGCAGGCCACCGAACCGCTGAGCTACATCCCTGGCCTATGGTCTTCTTAATACTTAGTAAATAGCATGGTACTTTATATACCAGAACTGTAGGCTTGGCAGATGGACAGAGGTTGGAGAAGACTTAACCCTGCCTAGCTACCTTAGTTGCATTTTGACCCACCCTTACTAAGTGACAGGACACAGAGTTGTCTTGTTGTCTAATGTACTCAGACATACTGTTGTGATAGGTATTCAGAGAAACAACAGTCTGGTATGAAATGGTGAAGAGAGATTGAAGGCGATAAAGAGTCAGAGGGCTCCCCTTGAGCAGGAATAAAAGGCTTCTGGTGGTGG
The DNA here is from genome assembly GCF_012274545.1 of Fukomys damarensis. Taxonomy (NCBI): domain Eukaryota; kingdom Metazoa; phylum Chordata; class Mammalia; order Rodentia; family Bathyergidae; genus Fukomys; species Fukomys damarensis. The sequence continues at coordinate 31,860,583 of NW_022900921.1, read as the reverse complement.
TGCTGCTGTGTTTTTGAGAGGGAGATCTAGGCAGTGTTTGGTGAGTCAAGCAGCATGACCAGGGGAGACTGCTAGGAACAGGCAAACCCATAGGCGCAAAAGTAGATTCAGTAAATGGTTTCCCCAAAGGATGGGAGGCAGGTAGTTATTGCTTATGGGTTTCTTTTGAGAAATAATTGTAATATGTGGCCTTTTGTGACTGGCCTCTTTCACATCATGTTTTCAAGGTTCATCCCTGTTGTACAGTGTTGTACTATGTATCTGTTTTTTGATTTGTCACCACATGGCTGGAAAATAATGCCCCAGCAGAAATAAGCTCAGTGAGGAAGCAACAGCCTCATTTACCAAATGGGAATGATGGTGCCATTTTTTTACTCCCAGAATTACTGTGGAAATTAGTTCATATATATGAATATTGATTGACTTATATAAACTTGGGGGTTTATGACATTTTCCTCAAGAGAAGGTGAGTTTTAGGTATGAGGGGATACATTTTGGGCATAATTACTAATTACATTTGAGTTGGTGATGGCACATGAGTCAATTTCTGGCCCAAAGAGCTCTTAGGAAGTCTTGTTGCTGTGCTAATGGTCTGTTTCTGGAGAGCTGATGTGACTGTCTAGGGCAGAATTTGAAGAAAGGTTAGCAGAGGGTTATAAAGAAGACCTGCTTGGGAGGAAAATACAGCTTGGGGAAGGAGAAACAAGACAGAGAATGAGAGGAAGGAGGGAGGGAGGGGGGAGAGGGAGAGAGGGAGAGAGTTGTCCCTGCTGAGCCAGCCTGTTAGCCAACCCTAGGAAATAGGCAAGTGTTAAACCTGTTCTGCTGAAATGGTTTTATAATGGGATCATTGCTAAATTCTCTTAATTAGCTAACTGTTGGCCAAGTCATGTCTGTGCAGGAGTCTCTGACCCAATTATTATTGGCTCAAGGCCACATGCTTAGCTGGTCAGTAACTTGGGCCGTCTTCTGAAAAAACAACATGAAATAAAACAAAGTGCTTTTAGCTTGAAATATGACCTGGACTTCAGGCCTAATTTTATAACCTAATCTCTTCATCTTCTAGGGTTTTTGTCTGTACAAAAGCATTCCCTTGCTGGAAAGTTGAAGATCGCTTTATATGTAACAAGTTGAACAGAATAGCTTGCAAGTGCTTGGTGCCTTTACATACGTGGCAGTGGTGATGTCCCATCTGTTGCCCATCCCTCTCCCAAACAGATAAAACCAGTTGTAACATACCTGGGAATGTCCCAAGGACTACCCAGGTCCCAGGGACTGACTGGGTACATTTGTAAGAAGTCCTGAGGGCCGGGAATTTAGCTCAGTGGTTCGGTGGCCTGCCTTGCAAGCGCAAGGACCCAAGTTCAATCCCCGGTACCAAAAAAAAAGAAGTCCTGGTGTGTTGTATAACACGCATGGACAATATGTAATTGATTGTTTGCTGTGTAAACAGGAGAGTGTTCCACTTTGGGAGAATGAATCGAGCTTGAATTTATTTCATTATAGGTTCTTTCAGAAGTAGCCAGACATAGCAGTTCATGCTTATAATCCCAGCCCTTGGAGGGCAGAGGCAGAAGGAGTCCCTCAAGTTGAAGGCCAGCCGGGGCTATATAGTGAGCTGAGGCAAGCCTGAATTGCTTAGCAAGACCCTGTCTCAAAAAGCCAAAAAAGAAAAAGGTGATGATGATTCTTTGGTAGAGGCGATAGTGACTGGTGTGTGTGTTAAGTAGAGAAAGGAGGAAAAAAATGTAGATTGAAAGTAGACAGTGACCTGAGGTACCCCCCGCCCCCCAAAAAAGGTATTTGTAGAACCAGGAAAAAGAATGTCATTTTTTCCTGGGATTTGGCAGGGTACCTAGGATTTCTGTGATGGTTGAAATCAGACACCTGAGACTGCTCCATGCTGTGAGGGTTTTTCTAGGTTTGTTATTGCAAGGGGATTGACTGTCTTTTGTCATAAGTATATATATACAGCTTGTTCTCTCTGCCTATCTGCCTGTAAAAGTAGATTTGTGGAGTACTGTCTACTATATATCTCCCTCCACATATTCTGAAAGTGCATTGTGTTCCATCTGCACTGCCATACTGGACCTGTGAACTTGACCCATCTCCTGACTGGAATGAGCTGTGATTTCAAATCTGACTCTGAAACAGAGGAGATAGAAAACTTAGTGGCGTCTAAACAAGAGGCCTTGGTCTACAGTGAGGGAGGAAAGGAGGAGAGGAATAAGGATAGGGAAGAAAGAAGTTAAATCATCATTTGCAGATGACATAATACTCTGCGTGGAAGACCCCACAAACTCCACCAAAAGACTTCCAGATTTCATAACCAAATTCAGTAGCATATGTGGATACAAAGTCAACACTCAAAAACCAATAGGACTCCTGTACGCAAATAAACACACTGAGAGAGAAGTTAGTGAAACCTTTCACAATTGAATACAAAAAAAATGAAATGCTTAGGAATAAATCTAGTGAAGGAAGTAAAGACCTTTACGTAGAAAACTATAGTACTTAGAAAAAGGGGGCTGAAGAAGATACCAGAAAATGGAAAGATATCCCTTGTTCTCAGGAAGAACCAGTGTAACAACCATAGTTGTTAAACAGATTGCAATTTCCATCAAAATACCAATAGTATATCTCACAGAACTAAAGAATACAATCTCAAAATTCATTTGCTACCAGAAAAGACTTGGAATACCAAAAGCAATTCTGGGCAACAAAGGCAAGGCAGGGCCGCACAATCTCTGACTTGAAAGTATACTACAAAGCTACTGTGATAAAAACAATATAGGACTGGCAAATAAACAGACCTGAAGATCAATGAAACAAATTAGAAAATGTAGAAACAACCCCAGACATACTCAGCCACCTAATCTTTAGCAAAGGAGCCAAACACCTTCACTGGAGGAAAGAGAGCCTCTTTAATAAATGATGCTGGGAAAACTGGCTTTCTGTGTGCTGAAGTTAAAAACTAGATCCATATCTTCCACCATGCACTAAACTAAAATCGAAATGGATCAAAGATCTAAATATTAAAACAAAAAATAAATGTACTGGAAGATAAAAAGGTAGAATTCTTGAAGACACTGGTGTAGGCAGACTTCAGGAGCAAAACCCTGATTACACAGGAGATACTACAAAGAATCAACAACTGGGATCTCATTAAAAAGCTTTTGCACAGCAAAAGAAATCACCAGGAGTGAAGAGACAACCCATAGTGTAGGAAAAAATTTTTGCCAGCTGTTCCTCAAATGACTAATACCTAAGAATATATAAAAGAACTCGAAAAAAAAATCAGACCATCCAATTTAAAAATAGGCATCTGAAAATGAATAGGCACTTCTCAGATGAAGTTGAAATGGCAAATAAATATATGAAAAAATTTTCAGCATCATTGGTCATTCAAGAGATGCAAATTAAAGCAACACTGAGACTCCATCTCACTCCAGATGGAATGGCTGCTATTAAGAAATCAACCACTGCCTTGCAAGCGCAAGGACCTGAGTTCAATCCCCGGTACCAAAAAAAAAAACAAAAACAAAATCAACCAATAACAAATGCTGGTGAGGTTACAGGGAAAATGGAACCCTTCTCCACTGTTGGTAGGAGTGTAGACTGGTGCAACCACTGTGGAAATCATTGTGGTGATTCTGCAAAAAATTAAAACGAGAGTTTCCATTTGACCCAGCTATTCCCCTTCTAAATATCTTCCTGAAAGAATCATAGTATCATACCACAGCAGTATATGCATACTCATGTTTGTAGTGGCACAGTTTGTAGCAAAATCTTGGAAACAGCCCAAGTACCCATCAACTGATGAATGGATAAAGAAGATGGGCTTTGTTTTTTTATCTGCACCGTGGAGTACTACACTGCCATAAAGAGGAAGCTTGAAACAGTTCTAACTAAATGGATGTACCTTGAGACCACACTCCTAAGTGAAATAAATTGGACACACATGTTCAAATATCGCTTTGCTTTTCTGGTGTGAGAAAGTGAAAGTGTAAATAAGGATCAAAATGTCCAATAGATACTGGGAAATGGGAGTAAAATGTCCAGATTAATAGAAACAATGGAGAAGGCGGGGGGGAGGGACAAGGGGAAAAAAAGAATAGAAGGGAAAAATAGAGACAGCTTTTGTAAATAAAGAGGGGAGGATGGGTTGAAGAGAGCAGGGGAATGGGAAAAAAAGCAAGATATACCATGTACAGGTACAAATTCTCTATGTTGGATGTTGTTATGTATATCTAAAAAAATGTACCAGTAAAATAAAAAGAAAAAGTAAAGAGAAAGACTTTTAAAAAGACAGAGAAGCAGAGAAGGATAAAACAAAGTGTGTTCAAATTCCTGTGTGCTGACCTCTGAGTTCCCAGAGATCCTGTGTACTTGGAACAAATGGAACAGCCTTCTTAGCTTATAGACCATGTAGGAATCAGCTGCATGTGCCAGGTAGGCTGGGCCACAGTTCTCAAACCCCTGTATCCCAAGGAAATAAGGGACCATTTGCTTTTATGACAAGTGAGGTGGTGAGAATATTTCTCATCCATGTATTACTATTTCAGCTTTCTTATTAACCCCAGAGGATTTCTGCAAGATAGTTGACTGGTGTTCAGCTGAATCTCAAACAAAGGAAAGATTTTAAGTTCAATTAGCTAGTTTTCCATCTGAGAGTTAATCATTAGCAGGGCAATCTTCAGGTGCTTGACCCATGACTGAAGCCCTGCTCTCACTATGTCCAGATGTTTCCACTTTTACATAGAGAAACCAAGTCTCCTGGACTGTTGTATAATGCTTTGTGTAAAGCCCATATTGAATTGCAGAATTTAATTTTCTGACCTTTAGGTTAGCTGTTGAAATTCACACCTTCTCCTCAGTAGTTGAGAGGTCTGTGTGCACCTATTGGCTTTTTTGAAGTATAATGGACATAAAATAACAATAAACTGTATACACAAAGTGTACAATTTGAGTTTTGTTGTAGATATACATATGTGAAACCATAACCTCAGTGAAGATAATGAACTGTATCCATCATCCTGAAAATTTCATCTTTCCTCTTTCCTTTTCCCTTACTTAGGCAGTCGTTGGTCTGCCTTCTGTCACTATTAGTGACATTTAATTTAATATAAATGGAATCTTTAAAAATGTGTTCTTTTCCTGGACATTGAGCTCTGTGGTGCCATGGCCTGCCTCGCAAGTGCCAAGTCCCAAGTTTGATCCCTTTGATCCCTGGTATCAAAAAAAAAAAAAAAAAGTGTGCTTTTTTTAGTCTGGCTTCTTTCATGCAAAATAATTTTTAAGGTTCATTCCTGTGGCTATTCTATGTCTTATTCATTCCCTTTTGTTGCTGAGTTTTCTTTATCTGTTGATGGGCATTTGAATTGTTTCCAGATTTTGGGCATTATAAGTAAAGTTACTAATATTGTATACAAGCGTGCATAGAGCAGATTGTATGGAAATTTGGCCAAATGGAAAATATATGTTGAATTTTTAAGGAACTCCCAAACTGATATCCAAAGTGGTTATGTCATTTTATGTTCCCATTGGCAGTGTAGGAAGGTTCCATTTCCTCTGTATGCTTGCCAACAGAGTGTGCTGGTTTTAGGAAACCATTCCTGTAGGCGTTTGCCTGACAAACTCTCTTAAATTCTGAAAAGTCTCATCTTTGAGAACCACTTAATTTTTGTTTCCAAAAGAGCACTCATGTCTAGTCCCTTTGTAATTCCAAGAGGATTGCCTTACAGTGAGGAATTAAAGGACCAAAATGAAATTCATGGCGTATGCTTAAGTCAGTAAGTAATTTGGGTTCCTCTGGACCAGGGTGGGCTGATTGTGTCTGTCAGTCTGTCTCCTTTCCTCCATACTTCTCCTTTCTCTTCCTCTCTTTCCTTTAAAAACATAACTGGTTTTTCTTTCTTCCTTTCTTTTTTCTCCTTCAGTTCTTTTGTCATTTTTGTGATGATGTGTGAGTTTTGTGTCTTGATCTGTGTGGAATTCGTATGCAGGAGCCCTGCTGTTTTCTGCCACACCATAAATGTCTGGGGAAAATTAAGATGCTCTTGGAGATAACTCCCTTAGGTAATAGCTGTATTACAGCTTTTACCTTTCAGGGTAGATTTCCTGCAGTAAGATTATTGTAATCTTTTTGCCCTGTCCTTGTAAGTTATGTTACTCTGAGAAATGAAATGTTGCTGAAAATGTGTGCCCCTCAGTAGGAGAGTTTTGACCAGTTTGGAAGAGTCATGTTTTCACAGTGCCAGTTTTTGCAGCTTCCTAGATGGAGGTTTGTTATACCGAACTTAGCTCTTCCACTGTACATGTGAATCAGGGCCACTATTAATTAGTAGGAACACAGCTATGAGGTAGCCAGTATCTGACCCAGAGTTAATGTTCTGAGAAGATGTCTCCTCTTGTACATTCTGTTTCTTTGTCTTTTGCCTTTTGCTCCCCTTGCCATTATGGGTCCTTTACATCCCAGTCGCTTAATTTTAGCTGCAGTCTCCCCCACCTAATCAGGTTGGAAAACTGTCTTCTCTTCCTCACTCCAGGCCATGCTGCTAAATGTTGGTTGGCTTTGAAGAGGTTTAGAGTCTGGCTATTTGTTAGTCAGTCTCTTGAGAACATTATGCCTCTAAAAACTACAGAATTGAGGACTTTGTTTCTTATCAGCCTCTCTCTACCAACATGGTAGGATTAGTGTTTGTTACTCCACAGATTCACTTTTGATACCATGAGACAAAACTAAAGCTAGAAATAGATATTCTTGAAGGACACATATTGAGAGTAGAAAACTATGCAAGGAGGAAAAAGCATTTCTCAAATTGAATTTTGAAAAATATATCAGAATTCCTGCCTTTTTACTCCATTTCAGTTTGGTGGCTGTGTTAGCCTACATTGCTTTCAAGCATACACACTGAACCTCTGCAGGGCTGCATGGGCTAATCTGGTTAGAGCGTGGGTCTCAAAGTCTGGTCCTTCTTGCAGCAGTATCTTTATTACCTGGGGTCTTGTTAGAAATGCAGATGTTATGCCCCCACTCCCAACCCATAGAATCAGAAAATCAGGGTGCGGAGCCCAAGAATTTTTCTAAACAGCCCTTCTGGGTGATTTTGAAACATGCCAGAATTTGAGAATCATTGGTTTCAATGCCAAATCTGTGCTTGGATCCCAGTTGTGTTACTTGTAAGCTACTTGAGACTAGATAATTTACCTTGAGTTTCTTTATTTTATAAAAGTAAGAAAATTATTACTGCCTTTCAAGTTCATGATGGGAAGTTGAGGTTATGAGCATAATTATTTTCCCCTAAGTACTCAGTAAACAATAACTGCTGGTATTTGGGACTATCTTTTGAAAGGCTTTGATGACAGACCACAAAAAGATAAAGAATAAGATTGGGCTTAGTCCTAAGGGATGGATTTGCAATCAAGAAGAGATGATTTACCTATAAATGATTATCAGGTCAGAACAATGGTAAGTTTTCTCATGACACAGAAGCCAAAAGTGGTTTCTCTTAATTTTTTCCCTCTCTACCTGATTACACATGTGATAGTTGAGAGCACAATTAATAGTGTGCCCAGTCATGGGTTTGACATAACTTTTACTGGGAATCTGTTGATCTGTGTGTTTAATCATGTGCTAAAGAGACTCAAGGAACCCAAAAGTATAGAGAGTGCTAGAGGAGGTTGCCTTTGTTTTGGAGAATCTTACTACACAGCCTTTGTTTTGCATGGATCTTTTACTTTTAAAAAGCTCTGGAGACACACATGAAAAATTAGTGCTCTTGGGCTGGGGATTTAGCTCAGTGATGCTGCTGCCTGCCTCATAAGCACAAGGACCCGAGTTTGATCCCTGGCAACCCCCCAAAAAAGTTAGTGCTCTTGAGTTGATAAAGAATTATGAATTAGTCATTCTAGTTGTTTATTGGCAGGTAGGTATATAAATGTGGAGACCTTTGAATTTATTAAATAACCTGGTAGTTTGGTGTATGCTTCAGTAATATTAATGAAAATAGCTTGCAGAAGTTACGCAGTGTAATACAGGGATTTTTGTCATAAAGTAACTAGCAAAAATGCCTTAATTTTTGGACAAATCCCATTTGTTCTGTCAGGATCTCAGAGGGACAGTGCTTTGGGGATGAACATGTAAATGTATGCTGCCCCCACCAATGCTGAAAGACAGTACTTCATGTTTTCCATGTTGGATGTAATAGAATAGGATTTGTATTTATTTCTTTTTTGTTTGTGTCAGTTAAATTGAATACAAATTTTAAATTTAGCTCAGGTTTTCCATTATTTGACATTAATAAGTCTCTTATTTGTAAATTTCTCTCTTAGATACCTTCTGCATAAGAAAACATTTTCAGTTCAGTTTTGTCACCATTTTCCTAATATCAAAAAAACCTTCAGAAGAAATGGGCAAATCTTTTAAAGTACACCTGCTCTCATAGTATATAAAGTTTGTGTCCATATCTTTCACTTTATATCATGTGCATTTATTTTCCCATGCTATTTACTCACTTTGTGCACTTAAGCCATTTGATATTTTTCTCAGTTGTAAATTAATCACTTCACGAAAAATATCTGACAGTATTTATAACCAGTGATAAAATTTCAGCTGTTAGATGAAAAGTGAAAATTGAAATTTTGGAGAATTTGTATTTGTAACCTTATATTTGACAGCTTTCCAATACTGAAAGATGTTTCTCCTAATGGAGCTAATATATATTTAAAAATTTTTTTTAACTGATAGATGAAATCATAAAAATTGTACCTATTAGTGAGGTACTCTGTGATGTTTCAGAACCATCTTTTTATTTATTTATCTTTTTGGACTGGGCATTGAATTCAAGGCCTCGTGATTACAAGGGAGGCACAGTGCCACTGAGCTAAATCCCGGACCTCAATACTATGTTTTGATAGTAATATGAATGAATGTGACTTTCTTGAAAAAGTAGAGAAATGTATCAGAATTTGGAACATGTGTATAACCTAGTGCAACAGGATTTTCTAGAATCATACACAGGTAAAAGATGCTTTCAACATTTGAGATAACTACTGTTTTTTGTGTTTTTTATTTTATTTTATTTTTTTGTACTGGGGATTAAACCCAACGTCTTTGCACTGAGCAATACTTCCCTAACCACCACCTTTTTAAAAAAATGTTGAGACAGGGTCTCACTAAGTCATGGAATTCCATAGGCTGGGCTCAGAACATGTGATCCTCCTACCTCAGCCTCCCAGATTGCTGGAATTACAGGGTGTGCTTGTCTCAAACTGTTGGATTTTTATGCAACATACTACAGAATATTTGTCTAGGATGTCAGATTTCAAATTACAATTAGCATTTTAATTTTTATATTCACAATTTTACTGTACATGATCATTTATAATTGTGTCTTTATGGGGTACAAAGTAGTGTTGTAATTTGTTATTATAATGTGAAATAAAGCAAGCTAATTAACATATCCAGCACTTCAAATACTTAGAGTTTTTATGGTGAGAACATTTGAAATTTACTCTCATAGTGATTTTGAAATGTACAATACTGTGGTCTATGTGGATATTAGTTATAATTGACAACAAGGTAGTGTGTACTCATATTTTCAGTAGGCAAGTCATTGTCTAAGCACTCAAAAGCAGTGAGAAAGGTACTGGTGTATTTGGAAAAGAAAACAAATCAATGTATTTGATAACAGATAAATCAGCAAAGCAATTTAATAAAAATTTAAAAATTAAAAAAATTAGATTTAGAAATAGAGAATGTGACATAGAGATCCACCGCTCATCCATGAAGGATAAGATCCATAGTGCATTCTTCAAACAGTGGCTTATATCAAACATACATGGGTGTATTTTTTTTTCCAGTAGCCTGCAGTTTTGCAATATAATGCCCCTGTTAATCTGTCCTTCCCCATGTCACGTCCTTGTGTCTCTGCTTCTCTGTACATATGCTATTGACTAAATATTAGGTAGGTAAACATACATTGACAAAAAAAAGAAATGTACAATACACTTATTAACTGTGTTTACCACTCTGAACGTAGATCTTATTTTAAAACCTTATTTTCTTCTGGCTGATTTTATACCCTTTGTCCATCATCCTCCTGTCTTTCTTGCCCCCTAGCCTAGCCTTTGGTAACCACCATTTTACTCTCTGATTCTAAGAGTTATATTGTTTTAGAGGCTACATATAAGTGACAGGCATATCGTATTTTTTTCTTTGCCTGCCTGAGTGGATGTTTTCCCATTCTACCCATGTTGTCATAAATAACTCAGTTTTCTTTTTAAAGGCTGAATAGTATTCTGTCATCAGCACACCAAATTGTCTACCATGCATATTCATCCACTGATGGCCATTAAGGCTGTTTTTATACCTTGGCCATTGTGAATAGTGCTACAATAAACATAGAAGTACAGATATCTCTTCCACATAGTGTTTTCATATCTTTTGGGTAAATACCCACTTGGATTACAGTTAATTTTCAACAAACTACCACTCTGAAGTTTGAGGAAGTACCAAAAAAATAGACAAACCAAAAAACTGTAATTATCTGAAAAGACAATAATACCTTTTCTTTTTTGGGGTACTGGGGATGAACTCAGGACCTTGCCGCTTGCAAGGGAGGTGGCAGCACCACTGAGCTAAATCCCGGGTCCTACCTTTTCTTTTTCTGCTGTATCTGTCTGAGGCCAGGTAATCACATACTTCACCGTAAACAACATCATAAGAGATTGAATGCAGAAGCAGGCATGAAACTAGTAAACGTGACAGGGAAAATATTTGCAAAAATGCACAATAGTCTCACTAAATTTTTATCTTTTGGAACCTGTATTTTTCATAAAAAGTTATTTAGGTTAATACATAATTTAAAAGTCATTTTAGTGAAGAAACAAGTAATGTAAAAATCTTAGTTAATTTTGAATGTGGTAAATAGCAATAGACATAGAGCTCTTCAAAGTTAAAGTATAAAAGTCTCAAGACTAAAAAGTTTGAAATCCCCTGGATTAGGTGAACTTCTGGGTTTGAAAAAGTTTTCCAAAGTTCAAATCATGTTTTTCAGCTGCTGCTCTTGACTTTGTAATGAATCCAGGCCAAATGGTTAATGAACAGAATTCTTCATCTTTCCCAGATTCTTGGTCTTTCCCAGAGTCATTTTGTAGCTAAGTTTATATAGCTTAGTTGAGACTTGACTTTTCCTAGATACACGTATTTATCTGGGTAAAATATAGCATTCTGTAGGACAAGGCTGTAGGTCACACATATAAAACAGCTTCACTTCCGTTTTGATGAAAATAAACATTCTAGGAGTTAGATTCATCCTCAAGTGCAAAGTAATAGCCCTCAGGTTCTTTCTGTCATCCTGCCCCTGCCCCCACCAAATTTAAGCTGATTACTGGAGATTAAGAAATAAAATGGTTTCACAGCCATTTTTGCAAATGACTTTTGAAACATATTAAGAGCAAACTGCTTTCCAATTAATTTTGTTTTCCTTTGGTAAATGATAATGGGTCTATTAAATGACTTAGAAGTGGGAGGTGGAGTCTACTACTGACTCCCTGTATTTTGAGAGGCTGTTTTGTAACCCATGAAGTAGATTTATGGGATTAGAAGTCAGGGCTGAATGTTTTTTTAGTTTATTGGTACTTTTTAAGTATGCAGTACAGTTAAATTCATCATTGGGATCTTGTACCTTTACATGACAGATCTTGGTTCTCATTTAGGGCTGAATGACTTTGAAGGACAGTCATGATCCCTGAGTTATCTTTGGTACTTGGCTAAATGAGAAGATGGCTATGTTTATTTTTGACTGTTTAAATTAGGATTCAATAATGAGACACCTCATAAATGACTGAGAGTGGAAAATAAGTACATTTCTTTGAAATGGAGTCACTTTTTGGTTTCTTTAGAAGTGGAAGAGAAATGATTTGTCTTCAGTTGAAGAGACTTTAACAACAATGGAACTGTGTGTGTGCTTTTGCTATTACTATTTTGAATCTTAAAACTATGGGTGGTTTAAAAGAGAACATTTGTTGACCTTTTTACACATGCTATGTCTACAAGTTAAATACATTATTTAAATATTTTTGGTATTAGAAATTTTTTTTCTTTTTGTTTTTTGAGGCAGGGTCTCACTTTGTAGCCCAGGCTGGCCTTGAACTCAAGGTGATCCTTCTGCCTCAGCCTTTTGTATGCTGGGGTTATAGGTGTGTGCCATCATGCTGGGCTTGGCATTCACATTTTGCGGGGGGCGTTTCAGACAGAGTCTCACTATGTAGTTGAGACCGACCTGGAACTCACTGTGTAGCCTAGGCTGGTCTTGAACTCACAGCGATCCTCATGCCTCAGCCTCCCAAGTGCTGGGATTATAGGCATGTGCTGCCACGCCTGGCTGGTATTCACATTTTAATGAATAGCAAGAAGCACAATATGTGGTCCAGCAGAGCAGTACAGATCTTGTTCTTCTTGCACAGTCTCTTAATTTACTGTCAAATTACTTTAAAAGTTTTAATTAGCATAATTACAGTGATAAGATATATTACTTTATGTGTTTTATATGTGTTCTTTTCTTGAGTCACAGCATTTAACAGGAGTATTTAAACTTAATTACCTCTTCTAACTCAGGCCAAGTGTAAGGCACAAATCAGAACAAGTAGGTTAGTGTCCCCAAGAACTAAAATTGTGCACCGGGGATTGAACTCGGGTCCTTGCGCTTGCAAGGCAGGCCACCGAACCACTGAGCTAAATTTCCGGCCCTCTTTTATTTCTCTTAGCCTATTGACTGTCAAATATTTTCACTGCCACCCACAGAAAATACATTTTTTAAATCATGATTTAGTATACACATAACTGTTACATTAATCTTATCCTGTATAATTCTTGCTTACCGGGGATTGAACTCGGGTCCTTGCGCTTGCAAGGCAGGCCACCGAACCACTGAGCTAAATTTCCGGCCCTCTTTTATTTCTCTTAGCCTATTGACTGTCAAATATTTTCACTGCCACCCACAGAAAATACATTTTTTAAATCATGATTTAGTATACACATAACTGTTACATTAATCTTATCCTGTATAATTCTTGCTTTATTATATGTAGTGTACTACTGATTTTATGACCCTTTGCAACATGCTTATTGAAAATGCTGCCTTGGGAATCTCTTCCATTCACCACAAATAATTAATTGTATATATATTTTTTTTACTTTGACTGACCTTCATACCTGCTGATTGGGCTCCTCATGGGGGCCTGATGTTCAGTGGCTGCAAAAAGCAACCTCTTTGGTGGTACCTACATCATATTGCTTGAACAAATTTCGCTAAGGAACCTTGGAGACAGCCATTTATCATGGACATTCGTATTTCTGATCTCTTCTAATCTCAGACTGTTCCCAGTGTGGCCGAAGATACTTGTAAAACAAGGAGCATGTGATAGAGGCCCCTTGTAGGACCAAATTCAGGTTTCTTGGTTGCTAGAATATCCACATCTCAAAGAAATGGGGCTTTATCAAGTTTAGCTCAGATAAATTTGAAGACATGTTGGTTCAGAAGCATTTTATACTGAGTGTCTGTAGGATCACATCCATTCCCAATTATTGTCCCCTGTACAACTGACAAGTCCTGCTCTGATGAGGGTTTCCACTGGCCTTCCGCCTCCTTAATTTTTCTGCTTCCTGTCCAAAATAAACCATAATGAAACCTCCACCAAAAAACAACCACCATGGCGAAAACTTCATACCTGATCAGTGTCACCAGATGCTCTGGCCTCCTGCTCTGTTGAGAATGAAGAGAGCCATTAGTTGTGATTTCCTTAGCTTGTCATAAGACTTGCAGTTTTCTGCATTGTGCCATTCATCCATCTGCCCTCACCCCATAATGGAAGAGGCTCTCTGTCTCCATGTGTGTGATAGGGAGGGCCTCTTCTGCTCCCTCTAGGACTGCATCTCCTTGATTATCACTTTTCATTATCTCCTGGTCTTCCCAACATCATTACATTGTTTTTACAATCATGCCTTTAGCTGCTGCTTTATTACCAGCCTTTTTGAAGAGTTGACTGTGCCTCCTGTCTGAATCCTCACTTTTCTTTCCTGCTCAGCTCACTTCTCTCTCTTACTAAATCTGCTTCTTACTCCCTTTCTCACTTGCACTCTCTGCTCCAGATCAGATTCTCTTGAAAGATTATTCCTTTCTCTTGACTCTTCATTGCCTAAAGTCTTTTCTTAATCTTTTTTTCTTCTGTCTCCTCTTCCTCTGTCTGCCTCTTTGTTGCTGAAGTCTCTGAGGTTCTAGCTTTGAATTCTTTTTCCCATCTCTCTATACTCTGGAAATTTGCCCAGACTTGGCTGCATCCTCTATGCTGATGCCCAAATCTGTCTGCAGCCTAAACTCTGGTTCCATACACCATACTTAGGATGACTGGAAGTGGTACCTGTAAGCCTATGACCTTAAATTTTCAATTATTTAGCCCCATAAATCTGCAGCTGCCTATACATTGCTATACCACTGACAAGATACAAGGGGAAAAGCAAAATGAGAAGTTCGTTATAACTACTTGGTGCCACTGGACATCGGAAGAGACTTAATGGAGCGTGATAAACAGTTGGTAGCACTCAGACCTTCTACTGGGTTGCAAATATCTGAATTGAAATCCGTCATCTTGGAAAATTCAAAGAAGTATAATCCAGCTGAGTTTTACTTTATTAGCATTTTCTTCAAAACAAGCAAAAGGCTGATATTGTGTAGAAATAAAGCAAAAATAGGAATTAACCCAGTTTTGAAGGCCACAATGACTCTTCAGTTGAGGCTATCCTGTGTGTTGTTGACAGTCTGGTTTCTCCCGTGGCCATACAATTCTTAACTGAGTGCCTGCCTGCTGGAACCCTGTTCAGATATAACGGCTAAATAACACGCTGGTTTCTTTTTAATTAGAACCTTCCATTTGGATTCAATTTGTTTGGGGTGTGGTGAATTCCCAGAACAACAGGCACACCCAATTTAAAATGTAAATTGATTTAAGGCAAATATAATTTTGGCTTATCTGTGCCATTGTTCAGTGAATAAGTCACAGTTTAGTGGTAGACACAATGTTGATAGAGCTGAATGAGGCCAAAAACATGGTTTTGAATTTTAAAGTTTTGCTAGGTCTTAAAAATTTTACTAAACTGACCTAAATTATTCCCTTTGCTATGCTTGCATAACATAGTTCCACAGTCTGACAACGTTTTACTGGGGCACAGTAGGGCAGATATGGTGTTTTGTTAGTTCCATAGTCAGCATAAGGGCTAGGCTTTGATTGGGGCATCGTAAGCGTTTAAATAAAAAACTCTGTCGGACCCATAAACAACATTACAGTCCTTTTGAGGCTGAAGTGAAAATCCTTATTGGGTTATTTTCCTCTGGAGCAAAGAGTAAGGAAAGATTTAAGTATTAGTTAAATCTTTCTCACTTATTAATGTCTACAGTCAAACTTATACTGGACTTCACTGAAAATAAGAAGTGATGTCTTCTATCAGTTAGGAATGTTTTCCCCAACACAGCAGCAACATACAGGCAACTGAACTCTTTAGAGGGGCTGTTTCTGATCTCAAAATCCATCCAGGACCCCTACAGGCATTCACAGGCATTCATGAAAATCATCTTGGAACTTTAACACTCCTGTCCTGTCTTTCTTAATATGTAACTTTTATTGTCGATCATGAAATGGCAGGGAAAAAACAGGGAAGAGAAACAGCAAAGCTTTTTTCTTCATAAGACTTGGCCTATTTTATTCATAAAGGAAGCTGTCTCAGAGGACTTTGGCTCATACCTCCTTAGATGTTTGACCAGGCTGGAAAAACAAGGTTAGTCCTGGGGCAGGTAAGGGGAAAAGAGGTTGGAAAGGAAGATAACTCAGGCACCCAACATTGTAAGTCCATGGAGATGGTCTGCTTTGGATCTTGGTTGGATTCAGAGTCCTTTTCAAAATGGTATCAAACTATGAATGAAAAAAGAAGCATGACTGCACCACAAAGATGGAATTCTGGGTTACTAAACATGATCCACTTGAGGGAAGATGTTAAGGGCATCTAAGTCAAATGCATTGTTTGGTCAGTTGCTTAGGCTCATGGCAAACTTTCATTTGCTTCATGTATGGACATTCTTACTCAGCTTTGTAATTCTGTTTGTCTGTCAGCATCATAAATCTGAATCACACAACCATTTTGAATGCTTTATTAGGAACTGCCTTCAAGACCTGCTGTATAGCTGTTGCCCTGAAATTTTTTCCCTTTTATTCTTGTCATAATTCTACTTTTTCTTTTGACTTTTTCTTAGTCTTAGTTCTGATTTTGCTGGAATATATTTTGAAGTAAGTTTTCAGAAAGAGGGCATGACAGGTGCACTTTGACCTGTGCTTCTTTGCCCTCATACTTAATTGGTAACTTGGCTGAATATGAAATTTTGAGTTCAGTGTAGTTTCTTCTAGCATTTGAAAGGAACTCTAATTGAAGTCATTGTTATTGAGTTTTATGTCTTCATATAGACCTTTGGAAATGCAGAATGTTTTTTCCTGAATATTGTGATCTTTCATGAGAATCACTTTTTTCTCCATTTATTCTGCTCAGTACCTGTGGGCTCTTCCAATATAAAGATGTTCTTCAGCTCCTGGAAATTCTCATATTTCTTTCATTACTTCCTTTATATCACCTTCTCATCCCTTCTTTTTCTTTTCTTTTTTAAAAAATCAGCTGATTGTGTTAGGCCTCCTCCTAAAACTGTCTTATCAGACTTTTTTCCTCCCTTCCCACCACCTAGTTTTCTGAGAATTTCATGGCCCCCTTTTTCCCTGTCCTTTTTACTGAACTTCAAGAGTCCAGAACCCCAAATTTTAATTGTAATCTATTCTTTTCCTTTTCATGATAATGCCTTTATTTTATGTATATATGATGGGTGTTCTAATATCTGATTACATATTTTTTTCCATTGAAATTCTCTGGCTTCATCTTCATCCACCTCCTTTCCTTGTTTATCCTCTGCCCCTGCTTGCTTATCCTTCCAAGGAGGAGTGTCCTCAAATGCTGAAACTGAGGGTGCAGTACATCAAAAAACAAATTTCACTTCCTTCACTTCCAGGTGAAGGAAGCAGGCCATATTGAGGTTCCCCCAGTTTGAGAGTCCCCCACAATGAGGATGCCAGAGCACATGGCAGACGGTAGGTGTCTACCACTGCACTCGTCAGCTAGGGAAGGAGAGCTGGGCTGTGCACTGCTCTGCAGCCGCTCTGCAAGTAGCACAGCCTCTGGTCTCAGATCTTGCCCATTTCCAACTTTGCTTTTGTCTTCCCTCATTTCTCTTAATCTCTACTGTGGTTTTTCACACTCTCATCTTTCTTATGAACCTAGTAGTTGTAGTGGGCTGTGATGGAAAGACATCTTAGTTCTTAACCTAGAAGCCCTGAGGTATTACACTTAGTAAAATATGTATTTGAGAAAGTAGTACTTGTTTTAAAATGTTCAGAAAGTACAGAAGGACATGCAGGAGAATGTAATCCTCATTTGAACCCGGTTTCCGTGTCTTCCGTTTTACCTCTCAAAGATAGCAACTATTAGCACTTTCCTGCTTACGTCCATAGAGTTCATGCTATGCACATTTAAGGAAAAAGTCACTTTGGCAGTTGATGTAGTATGGGTTTGGAGTAAGTGAGGAGAGAAATTGGAGTCTGGGAGCCCTAGTGACTGCAGTGGTGTGGGCAGTGACTGAGGACCTGCACCAAGACTGTACAGTGGGAACTTGTTAGAGATAATTTCAGAAAGAAGCAGGATATGGCCACTTGTTAAGGCTGAACTGAAGAAGAGGATTGTACAGAGGTAAAGAGAGTGGGCTTCTCTGTTGACTTTCAGAGTGGACCGAGTAGGATTTTACTTGCCTTAACCTGCTAACATTACACAGAATCTGAATGCTTTGATTGTCCCTGTGTGGATGAAACATTAATAATTTGCCGTCTCGGGCTGAGGGTTTAGCTCAGTGGCACCATGCCTGCTTGGCAAGAGCAGATGTCCTGAGTTTGATTTTCGGTACCAAAATAATAATAATGATAATGATAATAGTAATTTGCCATCTCATGTTCTTCCTCTCAGGCCACCAGAAAGTTTTTGACACTTAACAATCTGAAGTAGTTTGTACAGTAGCTATTGAATATGCAGTGTCTTGACTCCTATGGAGGAAAAGTATAACACTACAAATGCAGCAACCATGTCAAGCTGATGGGGATTATCTGTCTGGGCACAGCAGTGTTTTTGTTTTTTTGTGGGTCTTTTTTTTTTGGTATTGGGGTTCAAACTCTGAGCCTTGTACTTGCAAGGCAGGCAGCGGCGGCACCACTGAGCTAAATCCCTGGCCCTGGGTGCAATAGTGTTTTGTTTTCAACTAAACATTTTAAAAAATCAGCACTTCCCCTGGGTTCATGGCTTTTCTTGAGAAGTCATCAATCTGGCAGAACTGGTGGGGTCTTCCTCTTCGAGGTAATTGGCTAAGCCTGAGCAGCTCCTGCCCCCTCTAGATTGGCCATGTGCTTCACATGGGCACACTTCCCCACTCAGTCCACATCGGCTGCCACCTGCACTCTTGTGTAATTACAGCAGGGCCCTTCTAGTCCTCCATTGTCACCCTGACTGGAAAGACTCCGCTGTAAAAGATTCCAAACTATCGGAGAAGCTGTCCCTATTTTGAAGTTTCTGTTAGTAAGTTCTAAGGTGGCATTCCACTTCCAAGCACAAATGAGCAAGGTCTAATGGAAACTTTCATGGAACTGTTGACATCTAATTTAAGCAGTAACAACTTTTTTGTTTAAAAAAAGGAAAAAAAGCAAGCAGTACTGATTAAAAATTAAGGAAGAGAATACCTCTCAGGTTGGCCAGATTGATGTATATTTTCCTCGTTTTGTGGCTAGCGTGCCTCTCATTCACAGAGGTTGTAATGTGACAACTAGAAACTATTTCTGAAGTTTGGGACTGAGATTGATTAACTTTATATTCTTCTGAGCAGTACTGATTTGTTAATAGATAGGAGCTGAAAAATCTGTCCTGATTGCATTGTTAAAGCTATACTATAAGAGAACCTTCTGGATAAATTCTCTGCCTCACATCAGTATGGCAAAGCTATAAATCCTTTGTGCACCAAAGCAGTTGGAGAGAACATTGTCAGTTGAGAGTTTGTTGGAATGATGTGTGCTAAATTTACCTGTTCGGGGGCCATGTTTTTTTAAGACCATCCTCAGGAGTTCCCTCTGCGCATGTAAATCAACCTTGGCCTGACCTCAAGATTCCAGGCATTAGAACTTCGGAAGAGAGGGAGTAGCATTACACATACTTGGAACTCAGCCCATTAGAAAAAGCCACATGAGTTTCCCAGTGTTAGCCGCCTTCGTCTTCAGTTTTGAGTCACTGAACATTTGATCTGAATTCCCCACACCACTTGCATAAACAGTTCTGTGCACTTCTCAGGAAGTGTATGACATAACGTTGTGATTGATGTTAAGATTCCAATAGCAGGAAGACAGGATCACAGAAAAGGTCTGGTAACCTAAGTAACTTCAGAAGAAATATTTGTGAAGGAACATGTCTCAGCATGTGAAAGAACAGATGTAGGGAGGCAGTGTGCTGTGGTGTGATGATGCAAGAAACAGAGATCCAATCCCAACTCAATGTTGTATATCTTTTGGGCAACTTTCCTTCGTAACCTTCCTTTTCCTTGTGTGTAAACTAAGGAGGTTGTGCTAGTTTAATCTCTTGTGCAGCTTTCCCTTCATCTGAAAAATGACTCTTGTCATCTTTGCTTGAGAGATAAAGATTCCTGGGGAAGCCACTTCTCACTGACTCTCTCTCTCATCAGGGGTTAATGGTTGTTCTCTTCTCCCTTAACATAATGAATATCCTGTGTAACTTAAGGCACTAGTGGGTCCTCACTGACTATCCTTAAATTCTGCTGTATACTGCCCCTCTTTGAGACCCTAAGGGAAGCAGGGCTGGCCTTATAGGGAGATAATTTTTTCTTTCTTGATTTTGTCTGGGTTTCAATATGCCATTGAAGTTCTCTCCCTTCCAGATGTTTCTTATTTGATGGTGTTTCCTGACGTTCTGCAGTATATTTATTACTTCCCCCACCCAGCTTTTTGAAGGCTGCATTGGAGTTTGAAGAGGCTAGTAACATGCAAGTTTAGAATCACAGAGGGTTAGGTTAGCAGATGGTAAAACCAAAGGCTTGAAGGCAAAGGGTGACACCAGAGTCAGGAATCCTGGGTAATAGGGCCTGAAGGTGACCTTCAGCTGTCTGATCCCTTGGCCCTGCCCTGATCCTGGTGGAGCAGGCTGAAGTGAGATGGAGCATGCTGTTGTGCTGTCTGCCCCACACACAGCAGTGGCCCATGTGTTGTACATGCTCGGAATATACAAGCTCAGAGACAGCTAGGTCTGTCTCCTTTTATGGGGGTGGACCAGGAGGCAGGAAGACAAGCTGCAAAGGAGAGCAAGTATCCAGCAGAAGAGTAGCAGAGAGAGGCTGCAAAGAATGGGATCAGATCATAACTAGAGGATTTGGTTTGGCAGACTACTAAGGAAACCTTGTTTCTGAAGAAAGCTCTGAAGAAAAAGAATAAGATTAGGCTTGGACAGTGGGGAGATAGGACCATTAGGAACTGTTTTTCTTCTGACTTAGTGAAGTCAGGGAATGTCACTGTCATCTCTCTGCTGACCTCCCGAGCTTCATTTGGTCCTAAGTGGATCTTTATATTTTGATCGACATCTTTGGAGCAGAATGATTTCTGTAGCGTAAACAAAAGGGCCTCTCAGCTCCTTTCTCCGTCAGCTCAGCATGTCCTTTCTGAATCCACTGAGATGGTGGGATCCAGTCAGGCATTTATCTGAGTGGGAGGGGAGGGAGAAATCAGTTGAGAGACTGTGTGGCACAGGTACTAAGAGCCTCAACGTTGTTCTGTCTTGTTCCTGGTGCAAAAACCCTTTTTATATCAGATTCTCACTGTTACAGTGGGGTAAGAGGGTGAAAAGAGCTTTGACATTCTGGATCTTTCTTGATAAACGTATCAACCAGACCTGATCTGCCCATCCCTTTTGGCATTTAGCAGACTGAACATGGTCACAACACTAAGTAAATTTAGAAAGCAGCCAGGCCATTTCTTACACTCTCTTCATATATTACTTTATGTGGATATAAAATTTATTTTTGTAATTTCATATTTACCCATGCAGGAGTAACTGAGGATAAAATTGAATATAGCTCTTGCTCAGGTATCCATGAGCTGATCACCTCATCCATTGTGTTATTAGGTGTTCATTTGATTTCGTGAGTAATTTAATACTATGTTACATGAAGCATTCCCCCTCACCTTTTCATATGTACTGTCATTGTTTTTAGCCTTTTCTTGAGGTTTTTTCCTTCTTTACTTGTTGTCCTAATCTTTCCTGCTTCTCCCAGCCTTGATTATAGGGCATACTTCAGGTTAAGTTCTTTAGTTTTCTGAGACAGGTTCTGTCTATGTTGCCCAGGCAGGTCTCAAACTGCTGGGCTCAAGAGATCCGCCTCAGCCTCCCAAATGCATCTACACTACAGACACATGCCAGCATGCCTAGCCTTGTGTCCTGGGACTACTTGGATGTCTCATTCACCCTCAAGGTTTGGCTCTTTGTTCTGAGTAATTCCCAGCACTATGTACTTCCTGGTGTCTTTTGCAGAGCTGTAGTTCTGCATCTGATTTCTCCTTACTTTCATAGATGACCGCGCCCTTCCCCTGTTGTTGCCTGTCCAAGTGTCCTGATCCCTTTCCCTGGTCAGGGTGACAACATTCTTCCACACTCAGCTGCAGGTTTTGAGCCTTGATTTTTCCATGCCCAGTTGATGTGTCCTCATGCTATTGATCTGTCTTTCAGAACATTCTTTTTCACGCTTGTCCTTCCTTCATTCCTCTGTTTTCTACCAGTCCCCATCGTCTTGTACCTGTACTAAGTCTCCTCTCATTTCCCTGGCTTCAGTCTTTCTTTAATCCACTTTGTGATGCATTTCTAGAACTATGCTCTTTAGTGTGCTGCTTTACATGTGTATCCCTTGTGTTTCTCCTACAACTTCTATCTGAAGATATACTTTCTAGTAGAAATCGTCATGACTGCCTGGAAAATAAAGTTCACATCCCTTAGCTTGGTAATAAAATCATTGTTGTTTATTCACTCCCTCGTCACCCTTGTCACAGTGCTCTCTGTTACTACCATGACCATGCCACCCACCATCTTTGAATGCTGCTGGCTGCGGTCTACACTGCCTCCCCGTCTATTGCTTGAGTGATCTTCATCTGTGGCTTACTCTTTTCCACCAACAGCATTCATCTCCCTCAGTCGCCGCTGCTATTGGTAGAGTCCCTTTTGTGGATTCCTGTAAGAGTTTTTCCTTATTTTATTTATCTATTACCTGTGTTTTATGTAGAGCTGTGTCTTCCCTAGTCCTTGTAAACTGCCCTAGGCAGGGGTCCTAGCTTTAGATACTACATCTCTGGTATCTGGTCAGCTCCTTTTTTTGCCACAAAGTATTTGAGGACAAAGACAGAAAGGATGGGCTATTTTTAGTGGGCTCAACAATGGACTGAGTGAAGAGAGTTTTGAAAAGTCACAGAGAACCTTGCCACATCTTGTAATCTCCCTGCACCACATACTTTAATATGGAGAGGGCTGGTCTATGCCATCTGATGCCATTTTCCAAGTCCTAAACCTAATGTTATACAAGTAACTCCAGTGATTGGATTTGTTGTTTATTTTGTTTTTTTGTAATGGGATTTCATTGTGTAGTTCAGGCTGGCCTTTAATGCACTATGTAGCCTAGGCTGGCCTCATATTCATTGCAGTCTTTCTGTCTCAGCTTACCAAGTGTGGGATTCACAACCATGCCAACTCCATTCCTGGCTTTTTCAAATGATCGGATTTGGAAACACTACAGTACAGTCTCTTTTTTTGCCCCCTCATGATGATAAAGCAGTGAAGAGTGATTTACAAATGCAATGCATAACTTAATGAAGACAGCATGGAGTTCACAGAATAAAGTAGTAGGCTTTTTCTTTTTCTTTTTTTTAAAGGATTTGTCTTAAATATAATCAGAAAATAAGACAGCTTTTAAAAATAATGAAAAGCTGCCAACTGGAGGACAAAAGACATTATCTCTTCTCAAATTTACTTAGCTTACAGCCTTTGTCTAGATCAAAGATAAAATTAGCTGTCTCTTTCCATCCCTCCAAATTCCTCCTTGAAGTGGCAAATAGCAGGCACTTACCAAAGCGTCACTGGGTCTTCCTATTCTAGAAATTAAATCCACCCCCGCTTCCCCCTCCCCAAATCTGGAAGACATTGTTGAATTCCCTTAAGCTCTACAACACAGCATCAATGCCCCTCTGTCAGCTGGGATGCACTTTTCCCCTTTACCTTCCTCTTCCTCCACGTCCAGTTGAGGTTTAATTTTTCGTGAAAAATTGCTTTTGGAAGAATGAATTTTTAAACTTAACAGTTTAAAAAATAGTAGGGATCTTATTTTACGAAATCTCTGTTTGGGGCCCCAAGTGTGGAAGCATGTGTGTGGAACCCTAAGACTTCTGCAATCTGAGCTGCTTGGTGGAGTCCTGAAATTCTGGCTGAATATTATTCTCCTTCTATTCTTTATCAAATTCCCAGCTAGTGAACCATCTTTTATAACTAAATCTAAATGTCTCTCTTTTCCACCAACACTTCATTCTTTTTTGTTCCCCATTTTGCCCTGGGAAATTTTTGCTCAGGCTCTTATCTCAAAGCCTTTATAACAAGATCTCTTTCTAAACCTCTGAAACAACACTGTTCTTGGCCTGGTGTCATGTGAAGCCCAGACCTCAGACATTGCGTGATCCCATTAGATGCTGATTACACTGATGGCCCTTCCTCCTTGTGACTCTTTTCCTTTCAAAGTGGCAATGGCTGTGATTGAATGCATCTTAAATTGCCTCAGTAGGAATTCTTTATGGTTACCTTTGGCTTTTCCACCATTTAGGAGCGGGGATAAAGAAAGGAGGAAATAAAAGTATGAAGTTTTTTTTCAGACATTTGTTACTAAAACTGTGAAGTTGAAAACTGAGCAGCTGTACATCCCCTAGGAGGGCTGCAGAGTGGATGCACCATTTTAAAATTAACTGCTAAGGGTTTTGTTTAACATTGGATTCCAAACCAGCTATTATCCTGGTGGTATACTTCTTGTTGGCTCTTTTTCCATGGTTGCTCCGAAAATACTGTGGCAAGAGCTGAAATCTACTCTGTTCACCCTTCACTCTGACTAGTTAGGTTTCAGATAGTTTGTGGAAATTAATGTAAAATATTCCTTTGGGTTACACAAAAAATCTAGATGATTTGGAGAACATAGCATAAGAGGTTCTTTGACATTTTCCTCATTTCCCATTTCCATGGGAAAAAATTAATTTTTTATGTACTTTCCAGAAGCAACAGCTGCCTACATGTTTATTCTGACAGGTTTGTGTAGTTTTGAACCTACACTGACTTATCAATGTTAATTCTCAGGCTGGGGATTTAGCTTAGTGGTGCCATACCTGCCTCCCAAAACACAACATCCTGAGTTTGATCCCCAGTACCAGAAGGATAAAAAAACATCAACTACATTGTTTATGTTGAATCTAATAGCCTATTTATATAAGGCCTGGGGAAAGATCCTTAGAATTCTCACATACTTGTAGGCTGTGCTGCTGGTTACAGGTTTTATAACATTTGCTGCCGTAATGGGTTTTCTTTTCATATATATTTGAGTAGTGTTTATTTATATGAATATATTTGGGGGGTAGTAGTAAAATGCAGCATTATTTTCCTGCGTTAGGGAGGCATCTCTTCCTGTTCAGCTATCTTTACTCTCAGCCCCCAATAGTAGAAATGGCAAACTGCAGAATGAAATCATTTCTCTAGGGGAGAGTAGATATGGATTTGCACTGATTTTGTTTCCTTCATTTTGGAGCCTGACATTTTGTCTTTCAGACTAAGTAAATTCTCAATCATGCGATTGGAGATGCTGTATTTGGAAATGTTATTTAAAGCATTTTTAAAAGCTGAGACCTCTGAAGTTTCATAACGTATAAGCTACACTTCAGAGTACACGTTAAACACATTCTTGCTCCAATTGCAGTGATTATATCAAGTATTACATAATTTGGAGTGTTTCATTTTCTCAAAGTATAACTACTGGGCAAATCAAACTATATTTGTTCCTACAGGCTGTAAATCTACTTGTAGAGGATTTAAGTATATTTATTTTCTATATTACATGAAAATGTAGGTGACCATTCCACGTGTTGTTAAAAGTTTATCATTAATTCAGCCAAAACCTTGTATTCACATTAGGTAAGCTATTTGAGAGTGACAAACGCATATTTCCATTTGGAAATGTATTACATAAGCCATATCTATTGGAATCAATTGTTTAGATTTAGGTAACTGTAATATTTCAGTATGTACTTTCTAGAGAACATCTTAACTAGATTTTTACCCTGGTTTCTCCAGGTTGCTCCAGAGATTACTTTGTACATTTATTCTGCCCTAGAGTAGATCCTGTTGTGTTTGCTGTTGCTAGGTGCTTGTGGTGTTCCAGTCCAGTGCACAGTACCCTGGACTGAATTTGAATCTTGGTCAAGCTGGGTATTGAATGGGTGAAAGAAGAAGAGAAACGTAGAGCAGGAAGGAAAGGAAAGTCCAAGGGAGATGCCGGCAGCGCTGAGAAATTCCATGTTGTCACTTGTCTGGAACATGGTACAAGGGGTTGGCAGCTCTGGGATGCAGGCCCAGAGTGCCATGAACAACTGTTGAGGCCTTGAATGCCCGGCTGGGAAGGAGTAACTTGGTTCAGGAGCCACTATCAAATTTTAAACAGAAAAAAAGGTGAAAACAGTACTTTTGAAATTATCTCAGAAAAATTATCTTAGACAAACCTTTTTGTCTCTCATGAGTAGTCCATAGTCCCTGAAGTTTTGTTACCAGGTGAGTTAATAATTGTTTCTTTTAATGAACAGACTTTTCTTTACTGTCTATTTATATGTATAGATGATTCATTCCAGAAAAGGGCTGGTGTAAATGCATGAAATTCTAGATCATGCCCGTACCTGATATTAACCCATTAGAGGAAAGAAAACAGTGGTGGTACAGCCAGCCAACTTTAGACCTGGCCTTTGGGACTATATTGATTAGAAGATATGCAGAGGGCAGAGTTTTTGGTTTCAGAATTCAGCAAACCAATACCCTGGATGTTTTGGCTTAAACACTTTCAAAAAAGTAGTTTGAGAAGAGTAAGATTTTGCCTACATGACCTCTCATTATTGACTGGATTTGTTTGATGATCTGAGCCTCAGTGGAGAGTGGAAACTCTCACTACCACCAACTCCTGAAACTCATCTTCACTCTTCCTAATTTTCCCTGACCCGTTTATTTTTGTAGAATCCCAGCTTCAGTTTCTAAATTTTCCACAAGTGGTTTTTTATTCTTTTGGGGAGATTGAAGAGAGTGACTCTGAAGTACCTGCACTGGGAAACACGATGTCTGAAAGTCTGAAGGTCTTTAAAGTGTGAGTCTGGCTATATGCTCTAATGCTCCTCCCCAAAGTCAAATGACCATGAAAAGTAAACATTTTTAATCAATTCAGGATATCAAGGCAGCCATGACAGCACAACTAAAGACACTCATGAAAGAGGACTTCCAGAATTGCTTCAGAAAGTGGCAAGAATGGAGGAATAAGTATGTTTAAAGCAGAGGTACGATTTTGAGGGGGCTCAGTAGCAGTTAATGCTTTTACTGTAATACCTTTTTTGGTGGGGAGGGTACAGGGGATTTAACTCCGGGACCTTGTGCTTATGAGGCAGGCAGTGTCACCACTGAGCTAAATCCCTGGACCTATTGTATTACTTAAAAAGCATAAACATTCAGTATATGTTTTTGTCATACCACATACCTTGTATGTTGGTCTCTTGCCAAATGTGGCTATGTTAGGAGATGGGGTTAACACCACAAAAATGTTCAAGATAATGAAAAAGTTTGTGTGGTTTGGAATGGAGACATTTTTCTTTTATACTATATTGTTTGACTTAGACCCTTTCCTTTCTGTTAGAGGAATTCCTCAAATATATTGTGTTTTTGGTCATCTGTTCCTGCCTTAAAGAATGAAAAATCTGAGACTTTGTGAAAGTAGTTGGACCAGGCAACAGGTGGGCTTTGGGACAAACTCTCTTCACCAGTACACACATCCATATGATAACTGGAAGTCTATTCTGTCTTCTGAGAGAGGAGACTTCTCAAATCTCCTACTTTAGAGTTGCCTTCTTGGCCTCCAACATTTGGGAGAACGAAAGTAGCACGACGATGGCTATAATTTGGATGCAGGTGTCTCCTAAGAACTCCTGTTTTGGAGGCTTGGTTTTTAGCAGTGTTGAGGTTGGGGGACCTTTGAGGGATGGAGATAGTGGGAGGTGGTTGGGTTATTGGGTGGTTGATCATCCTCAGAGAGGATGAAGGCAGTTTACCTGTGATGAAAGTTAGTTCTCTAGAGAGGGTTGTTGCACAAAAAAGACTGGCTATTTTTTCCCCCAGATTTGTCTTTTGCCGTGTTTGAGGAGATAGATGAGTTTACCCTGATTCAAACATTAAACATATAGAAACATCACATAGTTGGTTTCATGGTCCTGGGGATCTAACCCAAGGGTACCTACCACTGAGGTATATCCCCAGTGTGTGGCTCTCCTTCCCTCTCTCCCTCTCTCCCTCTCTCCCTCCCTCTCTCCTTCCCTCTTTCCCTTCCTCTTTCCTTTTCCCTCTTTCCTGCCATTATGCTCCCATCACTCCAAAGTCTTCATCAGAACTAAGCTGATGTCATTGTCATCATTAAGCCTTTAAGCCTGTACAACTATAAGTAACTTCTTTTTTAAAAAAAATAAGCCAGCCTCAGGTATTTTGTTGTAGCATCAAACAGCCAAGTAGTACAAGTCCCATGCTTTGGAGAGCATATTTTTATGTAATGCCCTTTTGTGTTCATTCCAAAATCGTGCCTGATTTCTGTGGTTTTCAGACCTAGCTTGTCCAGACATTTATGTTGTTTAGGGAAGGTAATGAAGAGGCTGAGACCACTAGTCCTACATCTGTGAAGGGTTAAGGCAGAGACCTGAAAGTCCAATTTCTCTCTAAACTGGAAGTTTCCAGTTTCCAGTGTCATGTCTCAGCCTTATATTTTGTTGCGCATTGTCTCTCCGATTCTAAGCCTCTGGGTTTCTGTGAGAGCAAATTAGGTTTGTTTCTTTTGTTTTGTACCAGGATCGAACTCAGTTCCTTGTGAGAGGGAGGTGGTGGCACCACTGAACTAAATCCCCAGCCCCCAGAGCAAATTAGTTTTCTTGATACATCCTGCCCAGGTACTTTTGGCTATAGCATACTTGAGGAAGTTAAATCAGCCATAATTTTTGTGCACTGCGTCTTCCCAAAATTTGTTGAAATAACTCCTCTGCTACCTTCCCCTGTATTCTCTTGCCTTCATCTGTGTTGTATATCTTTTTTTTTATTTGACATCACTTTAGTGGCTCTTGGAAAGAAGTGAAAAATATGTGACCAATTTGCTGCCTGTATTATCACATTTCAGAGAAAAGACTAGAAGTTAGCTGAATTTTATATATTTATATCAATATGGCATATAGATCAGACTCTTATTACTGTGAAACTAAAGCTATTTCGATATGATTTATGAATGACACATTGATGTTACTCGGACTCTAAATCAACTAATTAACTGTACTTAAAAACCGTGTTTGTATGCAAAAGGCTATGGGATATTCTACAGGAGCAGTAGATGTCCTTTTGTTTAATCCCAATGCTCTGAGTCAAATTACTCTTTGCTCCCAAGATGTTTCTTAATTTAGGAGTAAGTCTGGTCCCTGAAGTCCCTTCTTAGGTTAACAATCTGTGATTATTTGTGCAAACAACTGAAGAGGAGGGGAGCTTGTTTAAAAGCCATGTACCTCTCACTGGGATTTTAATCTGGACCTGGAGACTCACAAGGCTGTAGCCAGAGGAACCTCTGTGCTGTGTTAACTAGCGTTTATAAGATGGAACTTGGGTGTGGTCCAGTTCCCAGCCCTTCCCGTTCTGATGCTTTGGTTCCTGGGGCATAGGTTCTGTTCACCTTTAGTGCACACTCCCATTTGCTAGTTTAATATATGAGTTGGGTGCATTAAATTGCCCAATTCCTGCGTGAAGTATAGGCTAGATGGTAGATACCCTTGGCATTAGACGCTTTGAAGAAGGGAAATGTGACATCTAAGCAATTTTCATTAAAACCATCCTTATGGTAAAGAGCCCCACTGATGTAGTAAATAAGCCAGAGAAGGGAGAATAGGTTCAATGTGGTTGAACTACATAAACTAGAGGCTGAACAACATGGATCATGCAGTTACTTCTGTCCCATTGACTTGAGAGATCTAGACCTATTTAGTCTCACAGCCTTACAAACATATCTGTCATAAGCAGATAAGTTCAGTGTGGTCCGAGTTTTAGGCTTATTTTAGTTAAACCTTAAAAACGGTTTCAAAATAGTTGTAAGAACAAACAACAAAACTGACCCATTTCTATTCATTTCTCCAGAAGGAACCCTCATGCAGCAGAGTTATCAGTTTGCTTTAGTTCAGCCCTCTCTCAGTCTGGTCAGTGGAATGATCTTCACCTCAGACATCGTCAAGGGCTCTGACTCACACATCTGCTGAAGCCCTTTGCAGGTTTCTGGGACCCCAACTCCAGAGAGCAGAAAGAACTCAGGTTCTCTCCCAAGTAAGTAAGGTGCTAAAGGCCAGGTGGAGTTGAGAATGCAAGGTCCCACCTGCCAACGTGTAGCACACTTTTGGCAAAGACTTCAGTGGAAAATGGCTTATATGGATGGCATTAATCCAGGAGTGACTTTCCTGTGGTTCCATCCTGAGGCCTGGATGTTATATTGGGGCCTCATTCTCTCCACATCTGGTAATTGTCATGATCTCCACGCCAAGCCAATCACTGTGCTGGGGAGCATGGTGTTCTGACTGTTGTTTGGAGGCAGTATGTAGTTTCCTGCACCCGTGAGCAGGGGAGCAGAGTTGTTCCTAGGCAAAATGAAGTAGATGTGGGGTAAACAGTAGCTTCTGCCACCTTGTACCTCACAGTCACCTGTGAAGATTTAATTTGCACAACAGGGAACCAGAAAAGAGTGGAATGTAAAAACTGGCAGAGAGGAGCCATTGGAGAAATGATAGATTTGTGTCTTAAAGTTCAACTTGAACTCAGTGTGGAGAACCAGTCACCACCACTGGGTGGGGAATAGGAGACCAGGTAATGATCAGAAACCGACAGGATGTGGCACAGAACCAGGAGTCTGTCTTTTACTGTGTTTGGATTCTACAGAGAGGTGTTGCCAGTTCACATGGGAAATCTGACAAACGAGAAATGTACACGTCACAAATGAGAATGTATATGCCTGGTTGACTAAAATATGAATCCCATACTTAATCTTCATTCATAAAAGTTATTTTCCATTGGGCCAGGGATCTAGCTCAGTGGTTCTGCTGCCTGCTTTGCAAGCACAGCATCCCAAGTTCAATACCCAGTACAAAAAAAGTTACTTTCCACTGAAGTCTTTATTACAAGTGTGCTGCATTTTGATATGCAAGACCTTTTGTGCTCAGCCCCATCTGGCCTTTAATACATTGGTCCTTCCTTAGTTGTGACAGAGCTTGAACTCTGTTCCCTGTAATAAGTTGGCCCAGGAGCCCACAGATGGGCTTCAGCAGGTATGTTAGTCAGATGCCTTGAAGATGTATGAAGTGAAAATTAATTCCACCGATCAGGTTAAGGAAAGACTGAAAAAGAACACCATGAACTCTGCTATGTGAGGTGGTTCCTTCTTGAGAAATGAATCGGCCCTGCTCCCCCTCCAAAGTCCTGCTCTGGGATTCCAGACTCCATTATCAAACTGATCTCTGAAAGAGATAACACAGTATAATGTTTCCATGACAGATTTATTCCTGGGTTTATCCCAGTTGAAACTTGGAACTTGTTTATATGAAGAGATCTGGTTATCAGTATGGTTTCAAACGTTGGCGTTATTGCTTAAGCTAATGGTCTGTCTTTAAGCTTCTCTGTTTAAGAATAAAAAGTCTGAGATTTCACAGCTTGTATCTATTGTATATATATCTAAAAATTAAATTATTTTAGTACTACATCAATGTTGTATGTCCTACAGTGAAGAATAAACACATAAATGAATATAAAACATTTCAAGTAATTGTCCTAATTATCTATTTGAAACCTTTGCTTCAAACTATATGGATTAAGTAGATGCTGCAGAACAAATTGAAAAGATGCCCCTCTTCTAAGCTTGGCAGTTTTCCTTGGAGAATGTTTCAAGCTCTGAACAACTATTTTTAAAAATTTCATCTTTAATTAATTAATTAATTAATTAGTTACCTGGGATCGAACTCGGGTCCTTGCACTTGCGAGGCAGGTGGCAGAACCGCTGAGCTAAATCCCCGGTCCTTCCGAACAACCATTTTACAAAAACTGGAAATATACATTGGTGTAAACCTGAGAGTATTAGTATTTCCCTTCTGTGAACTGTGTCACCCTAAGACACTTGATGCAGTCGTACAGAGTGGAGTTGCCGTGTACCCGCTCCCCATCCCCCCCCCCCCAGCAGGCTCTGGGAGGGCAACATCTCACCTCTGGCTTCTGTGTACTTTAGACTCATCATTAACAGCGTTTGTTTTTGAGTTTCAAACACTGGATGGCAAAACTGTAGTTAGGAAAAGTCATTTGGTTTAGCTTAAGGGGCTCGAGTTTTTTTAACAGCCTCAATAAGAGTGTTTTGTTTTGTTTTGTTTTAACAGACTAAAATGCAAGACTGTTAGCACATTTAGCTGCCAACTAGGAGTTAGGGAAAAAAAAGCCTAGAATGAAATATACAAAATGCTAACAATTAGTTGTGGGTACTGATTTTGTAAGTCACTTCTTTCTCTTTATCTCCCAGTTTTCTGTGAAATAATTGCTTTGTTTACAAACAGAAAAAAATTTCTCCTCAACATTACTGGTTTTTAAAAGTGCTCAAAGCTCATCAGCCTGATTTAAGAATTCTGTGTAAGGGGCCAGGGATTTTGGCTGAGTGGTTCCACTGCCTGCCTTGCAGGCACAAGGTCCTGAGTTCAATCTCTGGTACCAAAAAAAGAAAGAAAAAGAAAAGAAAAAAAGAATACTGTGTAAGTAGGCAGCTAGAGGCATTGGAACTATACATTGGTATATTACTATATATCATATTCTAAGTTCCTCAGGTGCCTCTCTCACAAGGTTGTTTCTTTAAAAAATGGCTCATAGGGCTGCAGATTTAGTTTAGTGTCACCGTGCCTGCCTTGTAAGCACAAGGTCCTGAGTTCGATCCCCATACCAAAAAACCAAAACGGCTAGTCAATCAAAAGTATTCCAGGTTCTTCTTGCTTCAGAATTAAATGAGACAAGCTAATAAGGGTGTCACAAAGTTTATTTGGAAAGTGTGGGGTAAACAGGCTTGGGAGAAACCAGCTGAACTGGGGCTGAACAAAAAGAAAAGGAAGATAAAAGTGCAAATAAAAGTTCATACCATGATCACACACAACATGGGCTAGCAGCATACATCTCCTTGGCACTTGTTAGAAGTTCTACATACATTTGGATCCTTGGATTGCCCTGGGGTTTTGTGATTGGTCCAGCTCATTTCTGCAGCCAGCTTTGCCACCCCATGTCTCCTTTATCACCTCCTTCACCAATACCTTGTAATTCTTGCAGTTTGTGCTTTCTGGGTATAACTGTGAGCTTGAGTGTGTACTTCTGCAACCTCTTGTTTATGCCATGTGAGAAGCCAGAGAGCCATATCCTTATATGTCCGTTTGATAAAAGCCTACCAGCCAGTGGGCTGGGGATTAGCTGAGTGATAACGGCGCCTGCCTTGCAAGTGCAAGGTCATGTGTTTGGCCCTCGTGCCAAAAAAAAAAAAAAGTCTACCAGCCAGAAATATTTGAACTTGCCTTTATTGTGAAAGAAGAGAAAATCACAAAGCACACCACCTTCCTTGTCTCTGCATCCCTGCTTTCTTTTTTCCCTGTCTGGCCCCCCACGTCATACTTACTCATGAACATTACTTTTCTACTGTTGCTGAAAAGTAATTCAGTTCTCATAGGTAAGGCCTGAGGCGACCTTGATTTTTCTTCAGTGTTGATACCTTAGAAGATATTAAATTGTCAGTAATGCACATAAGATTCTTATCTCTTGGTTCTGAGAAAGCCTTGAAGTTTCTCCATCAGTCAGAAATGAGAATGGAATAGAGACTCATCAGTGAGGAAGCCCTGTTTTATTTTTCAAGCACAGTCTCTTTCATAGCCCACGTATACATATGCCTCTGCTTTCTCTAAAACAAGACTGGCCCTTACTTCCTTACTTGTTTAGGCTGTTAGCCTACCCCCTCCCCCTTTTGATTGACTACCGTAATTTTAAAGTTAGTGACTCTTCTTGGCAGATACAAGGTTTAGTAGTTTTATGACCTCCCTGAGGCACCAGTTGTCCTAGTTTGAGAACTTCTTTTGGGTTTTTCCATAACAGTATTTTTGAACATTGAGATAAATGAAGAGTAGAGGTTGTTGGTAGTTGCTGTTCATGGAATTTAACCTGTTTGTTTCCCCATTGTCAATGAAAATACTTACGTTATATTAAAATGTCTTTGAGGGGCTGGGGATTTACCTCAGTGGTTCCACCGCCTGCCTTGCAAGCACAAGGACCCGAGTTCCATCCCTGGTACCAAAAAAAAAAAAAAAAGTCTTTGAACTGGAAAACTTTATACATAATGGTCAAAAATATGCTCGTTAAGGAAAAAAAAGATATGGCGAAAAATGTACTCATTAAAAAGTCTAAATAAGGGCCGGGGATTTAGCTCAGTGGTTCTGGTGCCTGCTTTGCAAGTGCAAAGACCCGAGATCAATCCCCGGTACCAGAAAAAAAAAAAAGAGTCTTAAATAAAATGTTCCCATTTGTATCTCAGTGATCACACTAGTATTATTTATACCAATTAAATATTTAACTTAAATATAGACCAAAATTTTGTGGTTATTAAGAAGCAAAATACTTAGTAAATTGTATGCTCCCAAGATGTGTTCCCTGAAGGCCTTTTCATTTCTGAGTTTTCTTTGAATAGGCAGGTTCAGTCATTTAGCAAGTATTTAATGAATACCCTAAGGGCTTTTAGTATATCTAGAACCCCATTTACCACTTTATTTCTCAGGGTTTTTTTGTTTTGGTTTTTTGGAACAAGGTCTCTCTATGTAGACCATGCTGGCCTTGAACTTACAGTATGTCCTTGAACTTGCAGTAAGTGTTGGGATTGCAGGCATGTACCACTACACCAGGCTCTTCCCAGGTTTTTTTTTGTTTTTGAAGAATTTGTCAGAGTGATTACAACTGATGGTCAGTCTGATTTCTTTTTCTCTTAATATACATATGAGGCTTTTTTTTTTTTTTTTTTTTTTTTTTTTTCTTTTTTTTTTTGTACCTGGGATTGAACTCAGGTCCTTGCACTTGTGAGGCAGGCGGTGGAAACATTGAGCTAAATCCCAAGCCCGATTTTTTATTCTGTAAGAAAATAAGAATTAGCTTGTTGTGAATTCACTTGAGGAGCTAAAGATTGGGACTGTGAAGAGAGTGGGCCTTGAGTGTTGACTTGGCAGCAACACACCTGTGCTCCTAATTCTCAGCATTGCCACTCAGCCTGTCGTGTGTTGTCCCCCCCAACCCCCCGGGGAAGCTGACTTTCTTCTCCAGGGCGCATCCAGCCTTTCATCTGTTCTACCCCAAGGTGCTTGTTTAAGCTTACTGTTTCATCACTGGTCCTCAGGGTGCCTTACTTGGAAATATTCACTTGTAATATTTATAGTTGATAATGCTAACAGCGAACATAAACGCTATTGGCATCAACCTCAGTACTTTATAATTCATGAACTTAATGAATCCTCAGCAACACTAGACATAATTATCTTCCTTTAGCAGACGAGGAAGGGACAGAAGAATGAAGTAATGTGTTCAAAGTCAGTGGCACTATAAGTAATACAACTCAGAGGTAAACGGGAAACTGGTTCCTACTACACTGCCTGGAAAGTTTGTCTGCCATGAGCATTTCTAGAAGTGACTGAAATTTGGATTCCAGATTGTTGTGTCCACCGTGGGATATACAGCAAATGCCGCAATGTCATTTCAGACTCAGGATCAAGTACTGCGTACATCATGTGTGAGCTGCCATCTTGCACTTCGTAGGAGCACAGCTCATTTGTGTGGATCCCAGAGGATTGAAAGGGAATCTTGTAGCCCGCATCTTATAGTGTGCTTCACACCTTGGGACACCCAAGGGCCTGTCCTGAACATGAGGAAAGCCATCATACTCGGGGTAGGAAACGAAAAGAAAGGGTAGCAGGAATATCACTCATGGTGTTTCCGTCTGCTGGAGTCTCAGAAGCCAGGGAGACCTTGATAGACTGTTGCTGCTCTCAAAATCTGGTGAAGTAGGCAGAGTGGATGTTTGTCCAGGCTCTTGTTCTTTCTTCTTTCTCCAGAGTTGAAGCTCCAGAGCTGGATCACACATTGAAGTGGAAGGGTGCCCCCGTCACAATACTGCTGTTGCTTGGGAGGAGCATAGGTAGTGAGAGTCTTTTTTTATCACAGTGGTTTCTCTGCGGTGGGGGAATGTGCAGTCAAGGAAGTCCCCCCCCACACACCCCAAGTGAAGTGGTGCTTCTCCAGGTGCTAACTTGCCTGGTGCTAATCCATCATGGAAAGTGTGTGCAGTGAGAGAGAGACTCCCAGGCACTGTGCCATCATATTGGAAGAGTGTTGAGTCCACACTCTGCTTTATTCACACTTCTGCCCTCAGTTCCTCTGAGTACAAATGGACCTTTAATTCTCAAGTTCTGAATTCCATTTAAATGCAAGTTTTTCTTGGAATATCACTTACTCTTTTTCTATTACACAGGCTGAAGAAAGGAAGTTATTTGCATGGCCAACTCACC
Organism: Fukomys damarensis; assembly: GCF_012274545.1. Taxonomy (NCBI): domain Eukaryota; kingdom Metazoa; phylum Chordata; class Mammalia; order Rodentia; family Bathyergidae; genus Fukomys; species Fukomys damarensis. The sequence continues at coordinate 31,824,466 of NW_022900921.1, read as the reverse complement.
TTTAAAATTTATAGGGCACATATATGTGTCTGAATATTGGAACCTAAGAACCTAGAATGTAAGGTATAAACAGGGATAAGGAGAATTGTGTGGTGTTCTCCGATTTTTTTTTTTTTTTGGTAGCCCTCATTTAGACTTAATGGCATCTTTCACCCTGGAAGCAGAGTTATCATCTGAATAGTTCCAGCCCTGAACAGTTCCAAAACACCCATGGGACACAGCTGAGGAGGAGAGGCAGAGTTTAGAGGTAAGGGAGCATTGTAGGAGTGGTGATGGTACACACGGAGTTAGCCAGGAGACTCAGTTTTAGTATGTTTGGGCTAAATTGCTAGAACCCAAGAGCCCATTACTCAGTGAGGAACTTGCAACTGCTCTTTTTGGCTTCTGTTTTATTTGTAGCTTATATTTCTGGAATCCAAGAAGAAGTGTAGCACTGTGTACCGACTGGGTGGGGCACCGTGTTTCCTTGAGGAAGTTGGTTAGAAGGAAGAGTCTCATTTTAACTCTAGTTGTTTTCTATTTATAATACTAATATAGCTTGTTTTGTTTTTCAGTCTTTTTGAAGGAAAATTGAAAACCATGGTTAGATGTAGAGACCTTTTCTTGAGGGATTTTGGCTTTGTTTGAAGCTTGCCCAGGGGACCTGCCCAGGCACCCTGAAACAAAACAGTTCTCTAGTCCAATGCAGTCACTAGTCCTAGTCACCTTTCACACAGGAAAAACACGTAAGCAGAATTGTCTGTTACCGAAACATTGCCCTCAGAGCCTTCCTCCTCTTGGCCGGATAATACTTTATTTTATTCAAATATGTCTATATGAGGCTTCAGACCTATTGTAATGCAAATCAATCGAGAATTCATCTGATGCTTGTTGAAAGGGATGATGAATTAAAGTAGCAGCTTTGTTTAGAGGTAAGTTTACATAATAGGACACTGCATAGTAGGTTTTGTTACGGATTTAAATGTTGCTTCTTAATGTTTAGGCAGCTTTATTTTCATAAACTACCATAGAGTTCCTGAAAGTAAGCAAGCACCCCTAAATTCAGTTAGTGAACAAATACTGAGTGCCCATGATTCCTTTAGGAGCTGGTCAAGATGAGTGTTTAAAGTGTGTTAATACAAGTAACTCAGAACAGTTCCCTCCGCTCTTAGCGGTAGAGAGTGGCAGAATTTTGGGGGGAGGGGGGGCAGACCAGGGATAGAACTCAGGACCTTGTGCTTGCAAGGCAGGTACCGTGCCAATGAGCTACACCCCAGCCCATAGAGAGTGACAGAATTTATTCTCTTGTGCATATGTGTGTATCTTCCTATGATATATATGATATGATATGTATGTATCTAGCCTGTGAATACTTTTCTGTTTGAGAGTGAAGGATGAGCAGATCTGCAGAGTTAAGTTCTGACAATCAGTCATCCTAGGCCTTCTGTTAGACTGACAAAATTTCGTAGCAGTTAGGATTGAATATTATTTATAATCTGGGATTTGGGGCAGCCAAATATATCTTGGGTGACTTCAGATGAATTTGGATGTAATTCTCAAGGAAATGTTCATTTTTATAATAAATGTTTAAGGCTTTTCATTAACTTCTTAAAGGTGAATATGTTTGGCTTTTGTAACTCATATGGTGTTACTTACATACATGTACAGATACAACTGCCCATGTAAATAAATATCCTGTCTTGCCCCAGTACAGTTTCTTTCAAAGAAGCTTGTTTCTTCTGCTGTGATGACTTCAGGTCAAGTAGAGGGCCCTGTACCACGTATTTGTTCTCTTGCATAGTGCTGTTTCGCTAATATTCGTGATAGTTAAGTTTATGGAGCACGTTCTGCGCGCTAGTTGCTTTGCTAAGCATTTCCCCTGTCTCACCTTATTTAATCCACATGACTGTCTTCTGCGGTAGACAAAGAGGTGGGTTTTCTGTGCAGCTAAGCAAGCTCTGCTTCAAGTGCCCTCAGTGGGGTGGCCACTGTCCAACTTCAGAATGGGTCTCGCTGTGGTTTCGTGCAGCCTAATTCTGCAAATCCCCACCCTGCTTGTAAACATCAGTTAAAACCCTTAAATGATGTCTTAGTTGAGCAGACTGAAATAGAGACCTGCCCCAGATCACCCAATGAGTTGTTGAGCCTGGGTTTAAGCCCAGGCCCTTTAAAGCACTCAGTGTATGGTTAGAGTCTGGGGTGTTTTTGAAAACTTAGGTGAAAGTTTTGCTTCATATAAATGTATTAATTGATCTTAGTTTGCAGTTCTGTATTCTTAGTGTTCTAATAAGTTCTTTCTCACTCATATTAAATTTTCAGAATGTCTCTTCAGGCTGGGGGTTTAGCTCAGTAGCACCGCGCCTGCCTCACAAGCACAAGGTCCTGAGTTCAATCCCTGTTACCCCCACCCCAATCTCTTAAAGGTACTTTTGAAGTGGGATACACCGAATATATGTGTATATGATTATGTGTTAATCTCACTTTGAATCATACTGTGAATACTTCCCAAGTAAGCTGACTGGGTGTGAAGCTTTATAGGGGTGTGAATCCAGAACAGGGAGACAAAGAGGAAGTTCGAAGATGCCATAGATACATTGAGGCACGTGGCCTGTTGCTGCTGAGTGCTGTGCTTAGACATCTAGCTCCACCTGGTTCCCCATCATCCAGTGTTGAGGGGTAAGGTGCAGTCTTACAGCATTAAGTGGGCCAAACAGAAGCCATTAATGCAAATCTGTAACACATTCTGGTTATATTGTTTCCCTACTCCACTATTTATTGGTGTTCTTCCTGCTTGTTCTTTTTTCTCTGACGGTTAGACAAGTCAGTGTTAGAAAGAATGTTTTATTTTTGCTTGTTAGAATTTTCTTCAAGGTGAAAGCTAGCTAATAGGTAAAATTTTTGTTCTTGGACTGGTGATAAGCTATCACAGTAATTGTATTTTATAGTTTATGAATCCATTCTACAGTGACTATAAAACCAGAGGGTTGTTTAAATTCAAAATTATATAGGCTCATGTCTAGGGATTTAGCTCAGTGGTTCCTCTGCCTGCCTTGCAAGTTCAGGGTCCCAAGTTCAATCCCTGGTACCCCCACTCCCCAATATGTATAGGTTCAGTAGAATTTAACTTAATTTCAGTTAATAAATTATTGGCTGTAATAAAAACCAGAGATTAGGGCTGGGGATTTAGCTCCTTGGGGCCTCGCAAGTGCAAGGTCCTTAGTTAGATCCTCATTACAAAACAAAAAACAAAAAAACAACAGCACACATTTGTGAAATAGCCTTGAAATAAATATGAAAGCTTGCAAAACTCACTGAACATCAACAAACCACAATTTTCTTTACTATCTCAAAGTTCCATACACATTTTCTCTCACGCATATTGGCAAACCTAGTAATGATGATTGTTTTAGAGGCATTACTTGTAACTTTCATAGCTGCCAAGAAAATTTGTCAGCATTTCTTTTCTATGAGGAATTCCAGTTTAGGGATGATATGGAGGAAAAAGGATTAATGAGGAATCTCATTAGCATATTGGGCTATAGGAGCAAAGTGAACACAGGAGACAGCCGTGACCCCTGTGCTGTGGGCATAGGAACATTCTTAGCTGGAATCTGGCCAAATAACTGGTCTCCTTCATTTTAACTGAGCCTGTTAAGAACACCTAATTCACAAGACTAAAAACAATGGGATACTTTAAAAAAAAATCTTGTCTGTATTTTATATTAGCGTCTATACATTTTTTTAAGTGTTGGGTTTCAGGGCATATATTTTGATTGTATCTGTGCCCCGTTACCTTCCTTTATACCCCCTTGATCCCCCTCATTCTCTCATTTAATAATAGTTTCCCTTATACTTTCATCTCATGTTTTTAGATTCCATCTATAAGGGAAAGCTTGTGATTCTTGTGTTTCTGAGTTGGGGTTATTTTGCTTAATACGATGATCTCCATTTCCATCCATTTTCTTGCAAATGGTAAAATTTCATTCTTTTTCATGGCTGAATACTATTTCATTTGTGTGGGTGTGTTCGTATATTGATGGGCATTAGGCTGGTACTATATCTTGGCTGTTGTGAACTGTGCTGCATAAAAAACATGGGTATGTAGGTATAGGATATTGCTTTTTTTAAGGGTTTACATACTGAGACAATTATTTTTCAGGTGAGAGTGTATTTACTGGGGACGTGTAGAATACAATACAAATTGAGCTTCTAAATTAAATCAGAAGTATAACACTACTGAATAAAACTGAGAAAGTCTTAATGGCGAAAGGAAGAGACTGTCAGGGATTGAGAAGCACTGAAGTAAGGAAATGTTTTACAACCTTGATATTCAGTTTGAAAAATAAAGCTTACTGGCTGCAGTTTCCACTAATGATTGAGGGTCCACCTCTTGAGACTTAGTTCTTCCCACAGAAACGTTTCTCCAATTAGGTTGAGTTTTAGAGAGCAGGATTTGCTCTTCAGAACAAGGACTTTGTAAAAAAATTTTCTCTAATATGTAAATCCTGCAATTCAGGGAGTTCCTGTTGCTGGGGAAGTGTTGTGGGGCTCATCTCTTTCAAATTGGATCGTTCCTCTGTGGTGTGGAGCGTACTACAAGAGCTGAGGTCACGGGCCTGTCTGCGGTCTCCTGCAGCAGTGCTGCTCAGCTGCTTGAGAGAAATTCGAGGGAACTGTAGTTTTTGTTTTAAAGAACCATGGTCTGTGACAGTGCTGTCACACAACCAGGTACATGTAATTGAGGTAGAATTTGAAGCTAGAATTGTTTTGTTTCGTTTGTTTTCCTCACTGTGCCATCTTCGGTATTCATCTCAATATTCACATATTAGCACATTAAGTTGTAACATCCCCCCAAAAAAAGAGCAAGCCTTTTTTCCAAATCAGGTATGTCAGCATGATCGTTCTGTTTGGGATGCATTAGATCTGTAATTCTTACTGAATCTGAAGCATTGCTGAATTGAAAAATTGGTGTAAAATATTTTCTTAAAGGAGGAAATGTCAGGTTACTATAGCTGTCAGTTTGTTGTGCTAGAAGGAAGGATAGGATAGACAGGTTGTATAGAGGAATTTGGGGCCCTCTTATTAACATTTGTTATATCACATTGATTAGCTTCTGACGATACAGTGATGTTTCTTGTTTATGTATGAGATGCAAGTCTTTCCACTGCACCATCTAAAATTGTACCACCTAATAGTCCTATTTCAAGGTCATTGATGTGTATGAGAATCTTCATATTGAATTTTTAATGAAACATATTTTTAAATGATTAAAGCAAGCTTTCAAAGCCAGTTAAATAACTCCTCACTGCCCTGATTTAGTAAGAAAAAGGATTAGGCAGTTCAACTATAAAGGGACCGTTTTTTAGGATTCACCATTCAACATCTCGATGGAGAATGGAGAGTTATTTTAGCGGTGTGCAGACTTCAATTTGCTTTAATCCTTCAACTGCACATTAGCTGGGGGAAGAGTTCAACGGAACAGAATTTTTGCCTGCACAATAGTTGCAGAGTAGTTCTCTAGCCTGAAGTACTGCATCCAAGCCTGCAGAAAGTAGTGAGAAAGCAGACTTTTTCTTGTAATCAATACCAAGATTGTTTTGGTTGACTTGAGAATTTCTCTCCCCACCCCAAGCCAGTGCCTTAATTTATCTGCTAATTGAAGCCATTACTTTTATACATTAGGTGTTAGGAAAAATAATTGCAGCTTATTATCACAGTCATCATTAAGTATTTACTTACAAGTTTTTTTACTTCATATGCCTTAAGAAAATAAACAGTATTTTTTTTTCAGTTTCCTTACTGTTGCCAGGATGCTGCTGTCTTTTGTCTATTCTTCTGATTCGTTGGCTGGCCCTTCTTGGACTGTAGCTCCTTTTCCACCCTTCTCCAGTACCACGAGTCAGGGTGGCCTTCGTTCCTTCTTCATTCAGCCTCGTAGCTATAGAAACCGTGTGAACACTGGCTTCCAAGTTCATATCACCTGCCTTTGCCTCGCTTCTAATTAAACATTTATATTCGCCTGCCTCTTCATTGTCTTTCAGGGATGGCTAATAGATATCTCAAGCTTTCTAGAGCCAAACTCTGAACTTACAACTCATTCATATATATATGTATATATCATCATATCATCCTTCCATTTGCTCAGATCAAAAATATTCGAGTCTTTTTCATTTTTGAGACAGGATTTCTGTAAGTTGCCCAGGCTGGGCTGCCTTAGCTTCCAGAGTGCTGGGATTAACGGTGTGCACCACAACACCCAGCTAAAGTGAAAACTTTTTCTTTTCCAATGTTGTGGATAAAACCCAGAGGCTCACACATGGTAGGAAAACTTTGTACTGTTGAACTGCATCACTAGCTCCTGTTTCTTGGTTCTTGCTTTTCATACTCACATAGTCATACTGTCTATTCTGAAAAGCTGTCCAGAGTCACACTTCTAGGCTCACACGCTGTCACTGTCACCTGTTTTTGGTTTGGGTGTGTGTGTGTGTGTGTGTGTGTGTGTGTGTGTTTGGACTGGGGATCGATCTCAAGACCATGTGCTTGTGAGACAGGTGCAATGCCACTGAGCTAAATCCCTGGCCTGTGACTATTATTTAAATTCCAAGAACCAGTCAAGTTTTATAATCATTTAAATTCCAGGAATCAGTCAAGTTTTAAATTGTGTCTAGTTGTCATGCATTTTTCGTCTCCTTTAATCTGGAATATAGTTCCCAAGCTTTTACTGATCTTTCATGACTTAGTATTTTGAAGAATCCATGTTACATATTTGGCAGAACGCCCTTCACTTTGGCCATGTGAATTTAATCGTAAGGGTATTTCTGGCAGTACCGTGACAAGGTGATGTGTTGTGCCTTGGTCTGTCTGTCCGTGGGCACATGGCATTCCGTCCCGTAATTAGTGATGCATATTTGGACCAAAGGTTAAGATTATGTCCACCAAACTTCACTTTTAGAAAGATATCTTATTTCCTTTTGAAATACGTGTTCATCCTTTTTCCCAACCAGCTTTTGCTCAGTGACTTCAGTGTCTGTCAACTCCTGCCCGGATCAGGTACTATGCTGATTGCAAAAACAGCAGTTTTCTTTTATCTATCATTCCTTCTATTTATTAATTGACATTCTTTTGTAAAAAGCTTTCCTTCCATCTCTTGCCCTCCTTTGTCTACTTCTGTGAGTCTTTTCAACTAACAGATATACTTATGGATTTTTTTTTTTTTTTTGTAGTCAGTATGTTATAATCCATTACTCTCATTGATTCTGCGGCTGAAATTGTCCCAAATTTGGCTAAGGGGAATTCCATATTACAGTTTAATGGGAAAAATAATTGAGGCTTCTTTTCTTTGATATGATCAGGCATTTGAAGAGATTAAAGGGCCCCCTAATAATTGTATAACACTGACAGGAACAGATAAGATAATTGGGTCTTCCTAAGGGAAATGAAGAGGGCTCAGGTGTGCCACAGTGAACAGTCTTGTTCATCTGGCTTCCTGCCAGCTATGAGCTGGATAAATGTCATTTAGGTTGAGGCTGGTGTGAAATTGGACTCTTTCTGTCCTTGCATCATTTCTGTCCTAGGTGGCACAGTTTGGAAAGATCTGGGAAAACACAGGTCTGTCACTAAAGCAGTAGTCCCAAAAGCAACTCCACTAGGAAAGACTTTTTGGCTTAAAAAAAAAATTCTTTAATGCAGTTTCTAGATCTGTAGAATCAGACTTTGGATTGGTTCCTTCACCTTTCAAAATGTTTAAAAGTTTAGTGGAGGTAATCTTAATGTCTTAAGTTTGAAAACAGATTGGTTCATTGAACAGTGCTTCATTAGGCAAATGCTCTGATCCACTGTGTTTAATTTTACCAAGGCTAAGAGTGTAACCTGTGGTTTCTTTTAAGTGGCCTGGCCTCTCTTCTGTTGTGCTTTTTTGTTTTTTTGGTACTGGGGATCAAACGCGGGACCTTGCACACTTGCAAGGCAGGCAATGGCACCACTGAACTAAATCCCTGGCCCTTGTGCTTTTTTTAATACCTGGTTTTTGTTTTATTTTGTTTTTTAGATTAGACCAGCTTTAACCAGACGATATAGTTCTACGAGTGAAAAATCAGGCTCACAGCCGATGAGCACTCTTCCTTATAGATTCTCTGTACCATAAAATTTTCATGAGAGGTGCCAAAAAAGGATGCAAGTAATGGAAAGTAATAGATCTTACAGAGGAAATAAGGCTGCCTTTTCCTTGGCTTTTGTGATAGGAATGGAATGTATTTGACATCTACCTCCTACTTTATAACCATTATAGTTATGTAGAAGTACTATAACATTTGGATCCTACCCATGAATATTTTATAAGCTATCCCAGGATTGTTCCAGATGTGCTTAAATTCTGTCTACAAAAAAGTATAATTTGGCCATTGTTTAGAGATGGAGGAAATACTATTCCAAAAACCATATTTACTCAAAATACAAAGATTAGTTGCACGAATGAAGACAGAACAAGTTGAAATTAGGACAGTTTGAGTTTCCCTGAGGTATAGTTTACTTCAGGAATGAAATATGTAGAAAATGAATGTGTTATATTCTGGTGAAGTTTCATATTCTGTTTTCTCTAAAGTTTTGGTGTTATGTTTCATACAGTGCTAACACCAGATAATTTGCCACAGTTGAGCATGGTAACATTTTTCTGGTGCGCTGGATATCATGTGAAATTCATTTATAGAAGATGGTATTGGGGTACCATTGATAATAGTGACCCTAGAGATAAGGAAATATGCAGAGACAATTATAATGGACAAAAATGTGTCTAGAGCAATATTATGGGTCATTTTTGTTAATTTAAGCTTTTATAATGTAATGCTAAAACAATTCACTTAATTGGTCCCATTTAGAAGTAGACTGTTATACCACCTTAGATGAGAAAGAAAAAGGAAAACTGAGACTGGATACTTCTGCCCCTGGTAAATATCTCTGAGATAACTGCATTGCTTATTCTTGGCAAATAACAAAATATAAATTCTCAATTTTCTTAAAGCATATCAAGTATAATTATCCTAATTCTCAGATATAGAAACTGTTATGAAGATAATTAAAATAACCAAGTTGAAGTCACTCAGAGACAGACTTTGAACTCAGGTCTGAGGGTAAGACATCTTTTAATACGACTTTCCTCTTGAGGACACATACTTACAAAGAAAAAACACTGTAAATTTAGAATTTATAAAATTAAAATTACCCATAATTTCACATCCCAGAGATAAACACTTTAAACGTTTTAGGGGATATTGTGCAATGTTGGTTAATAAAGTGTTCTGTTAGCTTAATTTCAAGATGATAAAAAATATAACATCTTTTCTTTTAAAATGGTAGTTTAAATAACCCCAGACCCTTGCACTGAATCATTAGTTACTTGCAGATATTGTAGCATTTATACACACATACAGTTTAATTTGAAAATGAACACCTTTATTTGAAAACCTGATGTTGTTCTATGCATGGGTGCCAGAACATCTCAAAGCCTTTCATCATGTCTCCTTCCTGTGCAGATACATTTGTGGATTTCCTGTTGCCTACAAACTAAAGTTTGAGCACATCTCATTTTTCTTCACCATAACTCTTGCCTTTCCAATTACATTGGTCCCTTGTGAGAGACTCAAGGGTGTTGCTTTTGGACCTGTCCTAGCCTTTCCATTCTCTGTTAAATATCTCAGTAAACCTATTTCTTTTTCTGGAAGTTTTTTGTTAGCACAGAATTTACTGCTTTTTAGCTCTCTCACTTTAACCTCAGCTTCTTCATCTCTAGCCTTGAGGCATTAGATAGAATCATCTAATACTCTTTTTAGCTCTGACATTCTGTTAACTCTCACTGTTTTCTGGGGAGCATATGTCTGGCTGTTCAGCATGTGTCTATGAACCAGGAGCAGAGGAAGTGTCTGGAATAGGTTCCCTGGCTTATGCTTCTGATCCTCACATTGTGATTGTGAGAGAAGATGAAGGAGGTAAAGTCCTCCCTGGAGTTGTAGTGAAGCAGTACTCTTTAAAGTACAGGGCTGGTGAGGGCTTGAGGATTCCAGGGGAGCTGCTGGGAGAATTTTACCAAATTTTACCAAAGATAGGTGAATGTCTGGAGGTAACTGGGGGAGCCCAAAGAAAGGTCAGTAGGAGTGTGGTGGGAGAACTGGAAAGAGCAGCCAACAGGTTTTAGTTGAAGAAAGGAATGTTGATATTGAGCTCTTACAGGTAGTCAAATTCTACATGGTGGTAGGACCTAAAAGGCGAGTGCCTGGCGTAGAGTGGAACTGAGAGCTGTACATGGGTGGTGCTGGGAACTCTTTAACAAGTTTCAGAAGGAATTTCATTAATAATATTAGTTCACTGGATATAGAAGAAAACATATGACTCAGTGTCATGCCTGGGTTCAAGTCCGAAGTCATGCAATAGACCAGCTTTATGACAGTGACATCTTTGAATGTGGAAATATCAGTGTCAGAGGTTATCACCAAGTAAGGAAAAGCATAGGAAAGTTTAGGGAATGCATCAGGTATTACTCAAATGTATCAGTTGTTGTTTCACCAGTTGTTTCACCTTTCTAGACAAGGTCTCACTCTTCTGCCTCTTTTGTCGCAGACTTGGTCTGGGTTGGGAGACTGGTCACCACTCCTGCATCTCTGTTTCTGAGTGTACCACACACTGTGGTCTGTATCACCTTTTGTTCAGTTTTCAGCTTGCGTATATTTTATAACTGGTACTTGGACAGAAACTTACCCTAAGGAGTTACTTACATACAACCTGGTTGGATTTGTCTCTGTAAAGGGAAGTGTGAAATTGCATTAACTTCACTACCTCTGTAAAACTTTTGAAATTCATAGCAATTACACACGGGTGTTTCTTTTTTGGGTACATCTTTTGCATGACCTTTCAGATGAGGTTTCTTCTCTGTTTACTCCCATCTGAAGAGCTGTTGTTTGGAGTAATAATATGTTTGGAATTTACACAGAAGAAAACATATTGCTTACAGAGTCTAGGACCCTTAAGGCAGTGATCCTCCTGCAGTGATGTTAAAACATTCAGTGATTATGCCACCATTAGAAGATGGTTAAAGATTCTTCCTTTGAAGAAAATAGGAGTCTTCAGTTTCAGCCTTTCTAATTCAAGACTTGGAGTAAGGACAAATAGTTTTCATGCATTTACTGGATGTATAAACTATGTAACAATACCTATTTTAATGATTATCACTGTTTTGACAGACTCAAAATTGTGTCTTTCACATAATCATAAGTCCTTATCAGGTACCGCTGGTATAGCCATAAAGTAAGGATATCATTGTTCAGGTGGAGAAAACCTTAGGAATCCCTGGCCTAGAAACATCAAGAAAGGCCAGTATGTGAGACAAAAGAATAGGGGAGAATGTCAACTTTTAGCATGGCTTTCTATACCCTGTGTCCGCCTTCCCCAAATAGTTAACTACATTTTGTGCTTGTTGGTGGTTCTGCCATTCTGTGACCTAGGTTAAAAAACTTGACTCCACCTTCTTCACCCATTACTGACTCATTATTTAATTCCTGTGTGAAAAGAAAAAAATCTTCAGTCAATTCTTCTCCTTTCTTTTCTTTATTCCACTCCCAGGGCAGGAGATGGCTTCCTGCAAATCAAGACTCTGACAAATACAAACTTTGCTAAAAGAAGTGAGAGAAATATAAATAAATGGAAGGAACTTCCGTGTTTATGGATCAGAAAACTCAATAGTGCTATGATACAAATTCTTCCAATTTATAGATTTCATAAAAGCCTCAGTCATTTTTATAGAAATTGACAAGCTGATTCTAAAATTCAGGTAAAAACACTAAGGTCTTAAACTAGCCAAAATGACTGACAAAAATATTAAATTTGGAGGATGTATAATACCTAATTTTAAAAGTTGTAATCATCAAAGCAGTGTAATATTAGCATTAAGATAAAGAAACAGGTTCATGGAACAAGTAGTGTCCAGAAAAAGACCTTCACAGTTCATTTTCACTAGGGTGCAAAGTCGATTTAATAGAGAAATAATAATCTTTTCAACAAATGATACAGAATAATTACCCAAAAGCCCCCCAAAACAAAACACCTTATTCTTATCTCATATATGGAAAAATGAAGTGGGAGATACAAATGTAAGAGGTGACTTCCAGCAAAGAAAGCACAGAATATATTTTAGCTTGGTTTGGATTTCTGACATTTCTTAAATATAACCAGTTGGACTTCCTTAAAGTAAACTTTTGCTTTTCAAAAACATTGTTAAAAAAATAAAAAGGCAAGCCACTGTGAGCCCCTTTCAGAGCAATGGATGTGAGATGTTCACTCTTTTGATTGTGAAAATGAGCTCATCGCAACTTTTGTAATTGCATCCTTTGTGCTATTTTTTGTATTATACCTCAAACTGAAGAGAAATGCAGCAGGCTCTATATATCTTTGATTTTTTTGCATTGTCTAGAGTACATACTTATAATAGATGCTTGAACTCGGGTCTTTGCGCTTGCAAGGCAGGCCACCAAACTGCTGAGCTAAATCCCTGGCCCCATGCTTTGTAATTATTTCCTGTACTATCTGTTTTAATTAGAGAGAAGGGAAGTAGGTTAAGAAAATGTGTAAGAAATAACCAAAAATTCTATAGCCTTAAGCTTTTTAAATTCAAATTTAAACAACCTGGGGGCCCCCTTTCTTTTTAAACAACTGCATTATTTATTTTTCTGTCTTTAATAAATGAGTTTCTGGGAGAAAGAACTGAGCATTTTTTTTTTAGAACTGAGCATGTTTTTAGATCTGATAGAGCCTAAACTGTACAACAAAGCTCAGGAAAGGCCTTAGACCATATTGAAGCCAACCTTATTGTTAGGTAAAAAGAACAGAAAACTAGGACCAGAACAGAACCATAACAACCCTTTATTATGGGGAGGATCTGCCTGGCTATCTCCAAACAATGGAGAGAGAGCAACATGGCAGAACAGGGAACTTCTTTTATAGGAGCAGAGCAGTTATCCTGAGCTGGGGTGGAGTTGTGAGGTAGTAAGTATTATGGGATTGGAGGAGCCTGTGACATGCTAGGAGGGGCTTATAACACCACTAGTTGCTAGGAGGTAGCAAGTATCAGGTTACCTTTCTTGGCGGAAGAGGGGCATGTTGGGCAGAAGACGACTGTTCTTTGTCGGGAGAAGCCATATTTTAATATGGCGTTATGGGAAGGAGGCTGCTATTCCATGTGGCAGCCATTTTAAGGTGCAGAGCATTATGGGAAGGAGGAGGCTGCTGTTTTATGTAGCAGCCATTTTAAGACAAGGGAAATCCTAACACTTACATGTGAATTAACTGGGACACTAGAAACTCTAGAACCCTGATGGGTCCTGGGACATTGGTCTTGACCTTAAGGTAGTTTCACTTTTCTGAGACTTCTGTTAATTCTTTTTGGCAAATGGTTTCTCCCTTTCACTTTGTCACAGGCTGGGTCCAAGGGTCCCCAAGGCTGAAATAAGTTTAACCTACCCTTTTAACAGTATGCAGGTTCGCTGAAAAGAATTTTCAGGATGTCAGTAAAAGACATGATTTATTAGACAAGGATTTATTAAAGGAAGATATAAGACACACTCAAGAGTGGGTGCTCAAGAAAATGAGGCAGGATACAGTTGGGGTAGGGGACACATTTAAGGGTTGTAATCAGTATGGGTGATCTCAATGTGTATTCTTACTTCCATGTTACAGTGCAGGCCATCCACCTGAGTTTAAAGTGGAGATGTGCCTTAGTCCTGCAGTCTCCAGTGCAGCTGCTTTCTGGGCTGAAGGAAAAAAATTTGCTGCTGAAAAGGGAAATGGGCAGCTGAAAGGGAGGGACTTGCCCACATTTGCTGTTTTGGGAATAAATAATCCAGACTTGTGTTTCAGGCTGAAGTTTCAGTTTTTCTTTAAAAATACAATTTTAAATTCTCTATTTCCAGGTCTCCTTTCCACCTAATTCAGTTTCTTCTACCTCAACTTTACTAGCTTAGTTTATTCTCCTGCCTAATTCAGAGAGAGGATGGTGACTCTTCTCATTTTAAGGAAACCTGACTAAACACAGAGCACAAATGATACTGAGGCTGCTTTCGCTGACTAATCTGCTTCTGTATTTCTGCTTCATTTTGCCTTGGATACTTATATTTTTGTCTACTGTGTAGCTCTTTCAGATGAAGTAAGTAGAAAGACTTTTGATCCAGTGCTTTGGTTTTATTTAAATCTTTGATCTGAAGAATGTGATGGGCACATTAATTTGTGCCTGATTGCTGAGGCTCAGCACCACACTGGTGTAGGAAAAATAATGGTGGGGTTAGTTTGCAGGCCAGGATGGGCTGGTAGAGGAAGGATCTCTACTGTCTTTACTCTACCCTAAATCTTCTGGACTGTGGTTTCCAGACATAAAGTTTGAATGTAGTTTCTGGCCTGCTGGGATTTTTGAAAAATAGATCTCAAGTTTTTAAGGAAAATAACTGCCAGTATACTGTCCCCCAGTTGGGACTTAGTATTAAAATGTAAAAGTATGATTACATGATTATGTATACAATGTTATTGCTAATATAATGCAAAATAATGTATTCTGTGAGACACTGTTTTAACCTGACATTTCTTAAAAAAAAAACAAAACACCATTTTTTTTTTTTTTAAGGCAATAAGGGGGTTGAACTCAGGGCCTTGTGCTTGGCTAGCTGTGTGCTCTGACACTGAACCACACCCCCAACTGTTTACATTTTAAAAACTATTTCTAGATAAACTTACTGTTAAACATAGCAGTTGACCACTGAATTTGACTTGCTGATTCTTAATGCGGGTGACTTGCTGTTGGAAGTCAGAGCATGAGTTAAGGGCGCCCAAAAAAAGGGCTGTTAAACCTCGCCAAGGGCTGTTTCCTCCAACCTTCCTGTGTACAGAGACTGCAAGGCACCTCCCCAACAATAGATTCCAACCCTATACAGCAATGGAATTTTTTATTCAAATGAAATCTTAAGCACCTCAAGTTGAAAACAACCAAAATGATGAAAGCAGGGTACTGGTTACCTTCTTCATTTTATTTTTGATTTGGCAGCAAATATTGTGCTATTTACAGAAACCCAGAGACACTTTTAGGAGACAAAGGCCAGTTCATAAGCTGCTATTGCACTATCCTTCTCTTTTTACAGGGTTTGAAAAAAACAAAAACAAAAAAAAAATCTTTTTAAAAAATCTATCCCCAATTCCTGTCAAAAACAAACTCATTTTACATATTTTTCTTAATTTGTTCAGAATATTTGTAGATAATCTTAGTTTTAGATTATTTCAAAAGCCTCTCTTAAAATGTTTTGCCTTAGGATAGTTATTAATTTAAAATATTTATTTTTAAAGGTAGCTGAAAAATCTTAAGACTGAAGTGTTCTCATGTCTGAGTTTTGTTTTTTTAAACTGGGGACCGAACTCCGGACCTTGTACTTACGAGGCAGATGGTGGAACCATTGCGCTAAATCCCTGGCCCTGAGTATATCTTGACTTAAACAAGACACACTGCATGTAATTCAAAGGTTTGTGAACAAATTACTTTAAATAACTGGGAGTACATTTATCTTCTAAAAGAATTCTATAGTCAGTTCATTTGTAATGTGAAAAAACAGCTCCTGAAATTATTTGGGGTTGTCTTTTTAAACTGTTTTGATTCATGTAAATGGAAATGTACTCACTTTGGTGTGATGAGGTCCATTTTACTTCTGGATATTATCTCTTTAGTTGTACATGTGGGATTTGTAGAGAAAGGGAAAAAGCCTCATGCACTTAACTGATTATTCTGAGCCACCTTCTGCCCTCCTTGGTTGAGTGGATGATAATGTCAGTAATCAGGAGAAAGCAGAGGCACTAAGGAGATCTCAGCGCCCTTTGCCCTGGTTTGGCATTTGACTTTTCCTCTCCCCAACCCCAGCCTGTCATCCTTGTAACAAAAATACCAGCCAGTCTCAGGAGGATGCAGATGTTAGAGATGTGAAAGAAAACAATGAATAAAAGCCAGGGTGTGGATCCATCTACCCAGCAAACATTTAGAGTCACAGAGAAGGCATTTCTAAGCCAGAACCACTTAGGCCTGTGAGAATCTAGGTAGGGAGGATTCTACTGCTACCAGCCCATCACCCCACCATTCCTAACCACCTTGCTGCCTTCTTCCTAGAAGACAGGCGCCTGGTTAGTAGTTCTGGCTCCTTCTGAGGATAAACTATTTGCCATGCCTCATCAGTCTGGGGCAGATGAAGCTGCAGAAAATACTGAAGAATTCTTTTTGATATATCTCCTCCTCACTTTTCTGGCTCCCACATTATGCTTATTTGGAAGAGGGGGCATAATGTGTGGCACAGTATGCACACACATGGACACACAAGGGCCTGTGTCACTTCTGGCCTCTTACTGTTTCTCTCCTTCCCCTGGAATAGATAGGAGAGCCTCTGTTGAATTCTCTCCTTTCACTGGAAGATAAATGACAGAGCCCCTGCCATCCATCACAGTCTCAGGGTGCAGCCAGAGCATCATTTTAGGGACATAGGTGGAACCGAGTTTGTCCCCTAATTAGCTTAAAGCTCCTCTTCCCCAGTTTGATTTCGAGCCTTTTCAAATATTTTAATATACTAATGAGATATATGTGTGTTTAGTAAATTGATTGGCATTACTTCCTTTTGTTTTGACATGTAAAACTCGAATGTATCTATTCCAGCTCTCATAATCTTAAACATAATATGTGCGCGCGCGCGCACGCACACACACACACACACACACACACACACAGAGAGACACAGTTTTAGGAAAAGTATGTTTGCAGTGAGGCCTTAAAAATGGGCTTACTCAACACTGGCAGTTTGATTACCAAACATCTGCTCCAAAATTTTATGGCTTGCATTCTAAGGTATGTGTTACACCTGCACAGTACAAACCACACACATGTGCATATTGTGGTCAATTCCATCATGAAGAGGTAATTTATTTATGGCACAGTGTTTTGGTGCTTCCGTTTAGTGCCTACATCAGAGCATCTCTGATGAAGCTCTAGCTCTATAGAGGAATAAAAGTCTCTTCCTCTAGTGCTTGAGCTTCTGTTTGAAGGATAATTGTTAATATGACCCAGCTGCTTATGTTTATAATTTAAAATATGAACATTATCACTTGAACCTGGGGTCCCGCTAGGATAAAGCTAAAATGTGTTGCTGTAAAATAGGACATATCCTAGCCATGTTCATTCCCTGTGTTCTTGGAGCCTTAAAGCATAAGTCCGCAAAGATACTAGTGCCTATTTATTGAGCACAGAAATTGTTTGACAGGGTGGGAGACATTTTATATACATGCTTGGTTCCATAACCACCCTAAAAAATGCATATTATTTATTATCTTTCTTTTGCAGAAGAGGCAACTGAGGCTCCGAAAGCAGGCCCTTTCCTAGAATCCTGTAACTAGCACATCATGAAGTCAGACTTGCATTCCTTACCTAGATGGAAATCCTGTATTTGGGGTTTCTGCTTTGTCCTTCATGCTTCCTGCAGAAAGAACAAAATCAATACAATGAAATAGTAGAAATCGTGAAATATATGTAGTTCATAATTTACGCTCCTTGTCGGGAAATTTAACCTTACTGACACTGTTAATTGAATACTTGGTTTATCACCAAGGGACAATAGCTGAACCTTTTTTTGGTACCAGGGATCAAACTCTGGACCATGTGCTTGTGAAGCAGGTGGCAGCACCACTGAGCTAAATCCCCAGCCCTGTCTGAACTTTTTGTAGCACTTAATTCTGTATTTTTAAAGTAGGTTGTGACCACTCCTCCACCCAACTTGATATTCTCTGAATGGTTGTGTTCCGGGCACTCTGCTGAGTTACAGCTATAAGATGTGGGTTCTGTCCTGAAGGAGCCCAGTGGTTGAGAAAGACAGAAAAGCTTATAGATAATGGCACCATAGGTGGATGCTTAGGTATTGCATTTTTGTTGGTGGTAGTGTTTTTTTGTTTTGTTTTTTTTTTAATATCAGGGTTCGAAATTGGGACCTTGTGCCTGCGAATCAGGTGGCAGCAGCACTGAGCTAAATCCCCAGCTGGCAGATGCTTAGGGACCATGTAAACCATCTTGGAGAGGGGGAGGCCTGAGTTTAGGAGGATGACTGCAGAACACCAGATGACACCTTCACTGGACAGTAGGATGACAAGAACCTGCATAGGTACATTCACTGAGGCAGGAGGAAAACCCACCAAATAAGTTATAATAGGGTAAATGTTGGCAAACCTTCCCTTTAAAGGGACAGGAAGAAAATACTACAGGCTCTGCAGGCTATATGGTCTCAGTTGCAAGTACCGTGCCATTATACCAGTAGCAGCAAAAGCAACCAGGAGAACTCTGGAAGTGAATCATGTTCCAATAAAACTTTATTTACAAAAACAAGAGTTAGGCCATATTTGGTTTGGGGGCATGGTTAACTGATCTCTGGAGAAGGAAAAAGGTTTTTATCAAATAAGATATGGCTGAGATGCAACAGTTTGCATTGACAAAGCAATTGGCAGCTACTTTGAGAGATTAGACTGTGATTGATCCACCTCTTACCAGTATATAGGAGGCTAAGTGTACAATGACTAAATGATGGAGAGTACCTCCCTTTTTTGGGTACTGGATATTAAACTCAAGACCCTGTGCTTGCGAGGCAGGCAGCAGAACAACTGAGCTGAATCCCTGGCCGACCTCCATCATCATCATCATTTGGAAACCGGGAATCACACTCAGGTCTTTGTGCTTGCAAGGTAGGCGGCAGAACCTCTGAGTTAAATCCCTGGCCCCACCTCCATTATTTTTTAACCAGGAGCATATCTGGTAGTAAAGGAAGAGCAATGGGGTAGGAGACTTGAAGTTTGATTCCTATTTTAAATAGATCATGTAGAAATTCCCTGATGTTTAGTTTAAAGACAAACTAAAACAAGATATTCATGTTGTTTTAGTTCTTTGAAAGCTTATTTTTACTCTTCAGTAGAGAGCATAAAGCTGGATATCTATTTTGCGTTAGCAGGCACACTAAAATTTTTGTTTTTGCTTTTTAAATTTTTTGGCTTGTCTGTTTTGGGCAAGGGGAGAGTACTTAATGTTTTAAACTGAAGAAGTTTTTGATCCTAGGATATATCTTACCTGATACCAGGTATAGGCACAATACCACTTGAATACAACCAAAGTTTTGGGAAAGTTTAAACCTCAAAGTACGTATTTTTGGTGCTACTGTTTGATAATTTCAGTAGCATCCTATTGATACAAGGACATCTTTGCTTCATTTCACAGTCTCCTTGCTTCTGGAGGGCTGTGATAGCACAACAAAACAGCTCTATTGTTTGAATCCCAGTGATAAATAGTTTCCACAGTTGGCTTGTGCAAAAAGTCTTACTTATTCAGCTTCATGATATCTCTGTGGTACTGTGTTACATTTCTCTCATTGCTGAGATAGAGTACTCAACACTCACAGTTAAAGGGGAAAGGTTTATTTAGCTCACAGTTTGTAGAGGTTTGACTCCATAACTGGCAGGGTGGCACATGGCAGAAGGGCAACACTTCATGGTGGTGGAACATACAGCAAAGGAAATAAGGGACCTTAGCAGCATCTGTCTGCCCCTTTTATTGCATCCTATTACTTAGGGTGGGTAGCACTCACACTTTAATCCTAATCCCCTTGAGCCTAGCATTGTACCATGAGTCATTCACACAATCTAGACTTGGCTACCTCAGAAAAGGCCCCACCTACGACTGCATGAGACTTTGGTGGCACATCTAAACACAAGCCAAAGCAGGTACCATGATGAAGTATTTTGTCACACATTGGGGAAGACAGGCTGGCTGGATCTGTCTTTTACATCATGATGGGTGTAAAGGGACAAAGCTAATGAACAGGTGGGCCTGGCAGTTATTTAATAAGGGATTTGCCTGAGTGACAGCTAGGGACACCATGGTTACAACTGGGCTTTCTCAAACCTTAGATGAACCATATTTTTTTCCTCAAGATACAGATGATCCCTTTTTTATTTTATTTTATATTTGGGGGAGGTTTGATACAGGGGATCGAACTCAGTACCTTGTACTTGCAAGGCAGGCAGCAGTGCCACTAAGCTAAATCCCTGACCATACCTTTTTTAAATGAAATCTTCCACTTACATTCTCAAACAGAGCTAAGTCTTCCATTCAGTAAATAATTGCCTACTTCTGTGAACAACTATGCTAAGGACAAAAATAAAAAGGTAAACAGGCAGGCCGGGGATTTAGCTCTGGTGCCACCACCTGCCTCGCAAGTGCCGAAGTCTGGAGTTCGATCTCCAGTACAAAAAAAAGAAAAAGGTGAACAAGTCATAATTCGAGTCTTGATTTTTTTAAATAGACATTAGGAGACTGCTCTTCGTCCCTCCACATTCCATTCTATTCCCCTCCACATTCCATTCTATTCCAAGTTGTTTGAAGTGTAGTAGAGGAAATAGGTAAGTCAGCAATTATAATACAGTGTAGTATCTTTTATAGCAGAAGTGTGAAAAGGCATCAGCCAGCAGAGGCTTCTGGAGGAAGTGATATCTTAAAGGCCTAGGAACAGCTGGTGAAGTACAGAGTGAATGAAGGATAGGACAAATGGGAACTGCTTGGGGTAGAGGGAATGATTTATGAAGAGAATCTCCAAGGCAGGAATGAGTTTGGTCGATTTGGAGTACTAGAAGCTTTATATTATGGCTGAACCAAGTACTGATGAGTATGGGAAGATAGGAGGAGTTCTGGATGACATTACATATGGACTTTACCCTGATGGCAACAAGAAGCATGGGCTGATACTTTTTAAAGCATGGGGCAGAGGGGCCACCATGATGAATCCGAGCTTTGAGGATGTACCTGGCTTCATGGAGGTGGCTTGGAAGGAGATGAGATTAGAAATGGTAAGAACAGTTAGAACAAAGTGATGCAGTATGGAGGTGCTGATGACCTGATGAGAGCTGAGGTGATGGTAGAGCTGAAGAAGAGATGAGGTGCAGTAGAATTTAGGCTTTAGAACTAGCAACACTGGAGACTGGGTTAAAAAAAAAGAGAGATCTGTGGATTTAGCTCCCTGCTTCCTCTGCCTGCCTAGAAAGCTCCAGGTCCTGAGTTTAATCCCTGGTACCAAATAACAATAATAATAATAATAATAATAATAATAATAATAATAATAGTAATAAGACAAGACAAGAAGAAAAAACCTGAGGACTCAAAGAATAAACCTCACTTGCACCTTTGTTCTAGTATGTGCCACCTTGGATTTTGTATTTTCTTCTTCTAAGTTTGACTGTCATACTCAAGATTTATCATTGTATGCACAGCCCCCTCAACAGGAGTGCAGTGACTGAATGTGCAAGGAAAATTGGATCATGGAATTTGATGAAACAGAATTCTGTGGTTGTGGAGAACAAGGTCCCTCTGAGTAGAGCGTGCAGTGTGTGGTCCTGTCCCCCGGGATGTGGCCTGATGGCTGAGAGCTGCCACTACTGTTGCTATCATTCTTTGTGGGCTTTGAAGCAGGCCCAAGGGTGTGAAGAGAGGGCTTGTCGGGCCTTGGCTGCAGCCCAGCATATTTTTCAGGGCTGAGATTGGTGCTTCTTAGTGTGCAACTTAGAGTTTCTGTGCATGGCCCTGTATTTAATTCTGGACTATGGGCCTGGGATGAGAGGAGGGAGATGAGAGATACAATAGCGCTGTAGAAAACACCAGTCCTACAAATTCTGACTTGGCTGATTGGGTCCCTTGTGTTGTATTTTCTGCCTTGGAAATGAGGGCAGCTTAGGAAGTAGAGGGAAAAATAAATGATGCGCCCTAGAGAGAAAATTCTTTACCACTCAAAGGGCTCAAGGATTAGCCAGTGTATCCTCTTCTGGACAAAGTGGCTTCTGGTAAGTGAGTTATGGAATCGTGAGTGACACGGATAACAAAGGGAAGTTGATGGTCCACTGTGAGTGAGTATGAAAGGGAGTGCGTGTCAGGAATGAGAAACTGACCTTTCTAGCAGGCAGCTTTGGAACACGGAAGTGCAGTTATTGTTCCCACCCTCTCTGCTCCTGGGCTCACTTTGAGACAGGTTGTCAAACGCTGTGGGCAGCTTGCCAGCATAGCTCTTGTGCCGTTCAGCATTAAGGGTCCAGATGCTGTTCAGGTTACTTCATTGTTTTCTTCACAAAGTTACCGCTTGCTCTGCACTGCTGGGACAGGGCAGAGGTCACGAGCGTTTGCTGAAAGCTGTGGAGAGAGTGAAGCCACCATGTTCCAAGTTTTATATGACTTCTAATCAGCTTTTGTCATCTGACCTTTCTGAGCCCACACAGCCCAACATTTAGACTATGCACGTATCCTGTTTAATAATTTAACACCTCGTGGGATAATATCTTATTAGTCTGCTAAATTTAGCTCCTTGGGGTGTCAGATTTTTCATGTTTATTCCTGAACCTGTGAGTGTACTTTTACATTGGAAGGTTAGGGTTAGCAGTAAGCCACAGAGACCCTAGGAAAGAAAGAAAGGCGAATTGAAATAGCGCATGATAGCAGCAATTTCATTTATCATAATCCTTAGAGAGCAGTCTTGGTTAGGTTATTCTAAAATACCAGCCAAGGACCGACAAAGCAATTTCATGGGGAAGCAACTCTATTTAAAATATTAAAAAATGGAAGTATACTTCAGAAAGAAGGAATACTATAAGCAAGTGTCAAGGAAGAATTAAAGATCGAAAAGCGTAAGAAAGGGTAAAAATTGGAATTGGATGGGGACACAAGCAATAAGGGCATTTTGAGTTTTTATTTTTAGCAGTCATAGGATAATTGACAGCTTACCAACTGTACAGTGTAGAAAGTACAAGAATGTCTCCCTCCAAGTTCTCTGTGGGCAGGAACTGGATCTTGTCCAGCGTTGTGTTCTTTGTGCCTAGCACAGTTTCTTGGCAGTCGTAGTATTGGAAAGTGAATAATAGGAAGAGAGATTTCTCATTTCTTTGGAGTAAGGGATTCGGTATTGAGAGGACAAAATTGCAAGTGGCAATAAATATTGCCTGGAATGGCTGATAATTTTGTGTTTGAAGATTGGCGTTATAAAATGAGGGTGGCTTTATCTAGAGGTTTACATTTTTGTTGTGTGTTTAACAACCAAGATTGTTAGTATTTTGGTGAGGCTGCCTGCAATGTGAGATTTTTTTTTTAAGAGACCAGGCTGCATATGACAATTGAATGCTTTCCAAGAATGGTATGAAGCCCTCTCTGTGGCCTTCCCTGGATTGGAGCCAGGTCATAGAGCTTTGATGGTGGCTGTCTGCAACAAATGTCCATGCTCAGAATATCTAGGAACACAACATTAGCAAGGAAAAAAGTATGTATTTTTCTGCCTAACAGAGAAAGGAGAATTATTTTTTTCTTGCTTTTAGCATTGAATTGTTGTGTATTATCTATGTGAATTCATAGTGATATATGTAATTTATATATTATTTATTGATAATATTGAGATTTAGATGGAACTTGTGAGCTTCTTGCCTCAGTTTCCTGAGTACTGGGATTATAGGTGTGAGCCACTATGCTAGGTTTATATCCATTATTATTATTAATTAATTAATATATTTTATTTAGTTTTTGGTACCAGGGATTGAATTTGGGACCTTGAGAGTCAGGTGGCAGAACCACTGAGCTAAATCCCCAGCACCTGTATCCATTAACTTTTAAAATGCCAGACCTTACTGAAATAACACATAGCCAACTATGCTGCATATACACAATATTTCTATCATCTGGTATCTACAGAATTTTAGAGACATTCTGTTAGTGAAACTTCTTAGAGTTTGAAATTTGTAGGTACTTTGCATGCTTGTGTGTGCGCACATGGGCTTAAGTTCTTTTTCAGTGGAAATCCATTGTAGTTTGTATTTCTCAAGCATGAACATAGTATTTTTCATACCTCTAAAATAGAATTTTTATGATATGTGTGTTTCTGATAAAATGACTCCATTCAAGTGTGTTGCAAAGTAACCTCTTAACCACTTTGGCCATTTTAAATCATGTTATTTTGGGGCATGAACTAACTCCATTAGTTGAGGGTAGATGAGGGATACTGATCTCCCTCAGTTGAGTTCCTACATCTGAATGCAGACCCCTCCCAAATCCTGCTGTATATACAAACATGACATTGTATCATTAGTTCAAATGGTCACTGAACCTCCTTTCTGAACTTTTAGAGAAAGGTAACATGAAGTAACTCTGACATTTGTGGGGACAGGATTCCTTTAGCCTTCTCAGATTTAGGTGACAAGAATGCTCCAAGCCAGTGACTGTACATAGGATTGTTTCACAGTTGGACTGTGGGGGCCCCATTGGACAAGATAAGATTGAACTTGTCAGGTTCTCATATCTTATTCACAGATGGAAAGCAAATATGCATATCTTAGTCTATTCAAGCAGCAAGAACAAGATACGATTAACTGGGTTGCTATATAAACAACAGAAATTCTTTCTTTCTTTCTTTCTTTTTTTTTTTAATTTTTGGTACTGGGAATCAAATTCGGGTCCTTGAGCGTGCAAGGCAGGCGGCAGAACCACTGAGTGAGTTAAATGCCCAGCCCAGAAATTTATTTCTTACAGTTATGGAGGCTGAGAATTCCAAGATCAAGACCCTGGGCAAATTTGGTGTCTGGTGAAGGCCTTTTCTGGTTCATAGTTGCTGTCTTCTCATTGTATCCTTACATAGCAGAAAGGGTGATCCCCTTGTAAGACTGGTAATCCCATTCATGAGGGCTCTAATTACCTGCTATAGGCCCTGCCTGAAACATCACAATGGCACCATATGATTTTTAGGGGGACAGACATTCAGTTTCTAGATCTGTATTTGTAGCCATTTCACTTGTTTTTTTCAATGCTGGGGATAGAATCCAGGGCCTCACACATGGTAGGCAAGTGCAATCCTGAGTACCTTAACCACCACTAATTTTCACCATTGAGAAATCTTTTGTAACTTCCATTGAGCCAATTTACAAAGCCTTTAATGCTAAGCGAGGTGAAGAGCTTGAAGTAGCTAACTCTTGAGTGAAATCTTTGGGTGGAAATCTTTCAAATGCTGACAGAATGCTTCTGGAGTATGAATGTGATGTCTGCTAGCATAAATCTTGGCCCCTGGAACTGCAAGGGTAGGTCAAAATGGAAAAAATTTGTAATCCACCACTATGTGGGGGGGATGAAGCAGGAGGTTTGCAGTTTCTTACTCAACTTGGGCAACATAGCAAGATCCAATCTCAAAATAAAAAATAATAAAATGAAAATATTGGAGATATAGCTTAGTGTGAAGGCCCTGAGTTCTATCCCGAGTACTAGAAAAACAAACAGATTTCTGTCTCATTGTCTACACTACACTGTTTTAAATTAAGCTATTGTTGGGCCAGGGATTTGGCTTATTGGTTCTGCCACCTGCCTTGCAAGCATAAGGACCTGAGTTTGAGCCCAATAAATAAATTAATTAATTAGAGTTTTGTTGATATTGGTATTATTCTTCCTTTACCAGATATCAGTTCCCTTCATTAGCAGGGAGTTTCCCTGAGAATATCCTTCCTGATTTCTCTCTCCTCCTAGTTTCTTTCGTGTTAGGCCTTTCTGTTTTCTATGCACCTGGGTTCATGTTTTCCCCAGATAGCTGCTTTCCTTTCATGCCAGCATATTCCATTTGTAAAGTACTCACCACACTTAGACTTGAAAATTCCCAGTCCCTTTCTGAATCCCAACTGCACTGAGTCTGGGAATCCACTTTCACTGGATATACTGGCTAATGCTAAATATATGTTCTATGTATGTGTTGGGGGACCAGTTATGTCTCTTTTTCTTACAGTTCTGGGGATTGAGCTCATAGGTTCACACATGGTATTGCTGAGCTACATTGCCAGCACTTTTCATTTTTTTGAGACAAAGTCTTGTTATGTTTTCCAGGCTGACCTTGAACTTGTATCCATCTAGCAGTGGTTTAGTACAGATCCCTTACATTCCAGACTAAAATATATGGTTCATGATAAGGACCACGTGTGCATTTTTTAAAACTTTCTAGTTTAGCAGATCATCAAGCTCATATTAAAAACTGAATAAATAAGAGAGTGGATTGAGGCAAAGGAAGGGAGAATTATAGGAACATATTTAGATAACCTCTAATATCTGATCAGTCATTTGTCTGAAGGAAAAAAAAAAGTCCTCTTTTACTGTTGATGGTTCAGGGCTTTACACTATTCAGTCACCATGTTCGCTGCTCTAATTTATCTCTTATTAATATTGAACTATATGCTGCAAAAAACCTATAATTATAGGAGGGTAGATCAAGTCATGAATGATTTGGTACCAACGATCAAACTCCGGACCTTATCAAGTCATGAATGATTTGAATGAAGAGTGAAAAGCAGCACTCAGCCATGAATGAGTCCTGTAAGATATATCTTACCAGTCAGACGGACCATATTTTACAAATCTTACCACTCTGATAGAGGTGACTCGTAAGCCAAAATGAAGTAACGTTCTACATTACATTTATAAATTTAACAAGTGAATTATCCACCCACCCCTTTTTGATCAGGCTGGATGTTTCTCATTTTGAAGAGTAGATAAGATGAATGTGGTAGAATCCTGACGCAGGAGCTACAGCCTAATATTAGAAAACATCTACTTTCTTATTCTGAGTTCTGTAGTGTCCATAAAGGAGAAAAAAATTACACATACTTCGCTTTTTGCTTGGTGACTTAATATAAAATACCTTCCCAGAAGAAATCTCTGTACTGGGTTGTTAGAACAAAATTATTGTATCCATAAAGGTAGTCATGTACTCAAAGCCTAAAGGAAATCGGGATGTGGCTAAAATAAAGTATATGCATTCTGTCATCTCTCTTTCCCATGTCGTTTCTATGGGCTCTGTTGGGAGAAACACAGTGGGATTGTCATAGGCACAGTCTCATGTTTTGTTGTGTTGCTTAGGCAGAGGATGACTGATTAGAGAGCCATTGATATATGACATTTGGGAGCAGTAACATTTTTGGAATGCAAATAATTTTGGAAGCCTTGCTTCCTCCGATTTTGAGGCATCTTAATAAATCTGATTTTTTTTTTTTTTTTTTT
>NW_022900921.1:31789243-31797271 GCF_012274545.1 Fukomys damarensis | reverse complement strand
TTTTTTTTTTTTTTTTTTTTGTACCGGGGATTGAACTCAGGACCTTGTGCTTGAGAGGCAGGCAGCAGAACCACTGAGCTTAATCCCTGGCCCTTAATAAATCTGATTTTTATAACTTTCAATAACCATGTCAAGTATTGCCTAAAAATCAGAATAAGCTTTGTGTGCATGGACTAATGAGTTACTTAGAGCAACAGTCCTGGAATATAAGGGCCTGTCAGAGGACTCTAGACCCTTGATAGAGACTGTAATATTGCTCTATTGACTATATAGCTTCTACTAAAGTCCTAGTTATGAGAGATGACTTTAAGCTAAGGTAATTTAAGAGGCATGATGTACCTACCAATCAACTTCTTGAAGTATTTTCCTATCAGTTGTTGGGTAAAATTAGACCACTATATATTGATAGACAAGGGGTGATCAAAGTATACAGCAAATGTTTAAATTAAAAATACAACAATAAAAGATCCTCTCAACACTTGCCCTTGTTTTGAATATACTCATCCCATCTTTCTTGCCTCTTCCCAAAGCAGTTGCAGAAGTCCTCTTTCCTGAGGGTCTTTAGAAGGTACATTCAGAACTACTCTGAATGCTGCTGCTAAGTGCATTCAGATAGGCAGGCTCTTGAGAACATTAGGGTGTATCCTCATCTACCTTATTTACAGGATATGGTGCTGTGTGCCTCCTGGCTCTTCCCCAAAATCAAAATGACTATTTTGCAAGTGGGAAGATGATGGAGAGAGGGAGGAGGAGGGGTAAGGAGTGGATATAAAAAGAACTGATACATTATATTCATGTACCAACTCCTCATGATGCATGCAGTCATTATGTACTACATACTAATGATTAAATTTTAAAAACGACCGTGAAGGTAAATGTTTTGATCCATTCAAGACATCAAGGTAGCAGACATAAAAAGTTGAAAGAGGGTTTCCAGAACTCTTTCAGAAAGGTCAAGAACAATGGGATGAGTGTGTTTGAAGTGAGTGGGAATGTTTTGAGGCTCATTAATGGCAGTGTGTCTTTTACTGCAATAAAATTTTTAAGTATTTTAAACAGTTACTGTATTTTTCTACCATACACATATGATGTCCACTAATCCCTCACAGAATCTAGCATCTGACCTCCCTATCAGGCCTCTGATTTTTACACTGAATTGTCACATATGACGCATGACGAAATCCACATCTACATTTTTCAGCCATGTTGTTGAGGACAGTATAGTGGGGACCTTTGCATTTTCTCTTTAAAGACTAGCGTCTTCCAAGAAAGAGGTGTTTATCTCTTAGAGAATGTTCTTGCTAGCTGAATTATCCATGACTTCCTCTTTGCCTCAGTTTCTAGAAAATTTTAAAGCTACGTGTTACATGCCTGCGTCAAAGTGACTGTATTATCTCTCATACGGAAAGGCTTGGTATTTTCACTCACTTTGCTTCACATTTCAGATAAATAAGGTCCCAAAGTCACATTCATCTTGAAGAACCTAGTTGTAGAACATTACAAACCCAAAGGACTTGACTCTTCTGCTTTTAAACAGGCACTGTCCATCAGGCCAGTCACATATAGCTCGTGTGTTTTTGAAAGGTGGTAATTTTCTTTCTGCAGAAGATTAAGAACCTTGGTAGATGACATCTTGTCCATTTGGGGAATGAACAGATAGACGTCAGCGTCCTTGTCATAAAGTCTGCTATGCAAGGGATTGATTCAAACTAATTACCCAAAGTCATCTTAAAGTTGTCCTATCTAGCGACTGTACTGTGCCACTGCTGTAGTCTGAATCTTAAGTGTTCCCCAGAGATCTATGGAATAAAGGCTTGGTATCCCCTCCCATGCTGTTTAGAGTTGGTGGGTCCTGCAAGAGTTGGAGCCTACCTAATAGGAGATCTTTCGGTGTTGGGGTTGTGCACTTAAAGGGGTTAATGGGGCCGTGGCCTCTCTTCTTCCTTTCTTTGCCTCTTAGCCATGAGTTGAGCAGTTTTTCTCTGCCACGTGCTTCTGCCATAATGTGCTCCATAGACCCCAAGCACCAAGGCCAATGGATCCTGGCCTGAAACCTCTAAAACTGTAAGGCAAGATAAAGCTGTTTCCTGTATAAGCGGTAATAAGGGAATTATTGCAGTAAGAAGGTGAATAACGTAGTAATTGTGCTATTAAACGTAGATAGCAAGCCATTCCCCCATTTAGAAAAAAAGAGCAACTCACGGCCAGCATTCATTTAATTTTCAGTGATCAAGAACATTTTGTAAATGGAAATACCACTACCAAAACCAGAACGCGATAAATAGAATGAAGTCTTTTTTTGTTTCCAAAGACTATCAGTATCCTAGAGTAACAGGGAAAATGATAATAAGAGCAAGATATTTCGTGGCAAACTTTGGGGGTGAGGTTAGAACTGTTAAGACATTGAGTTATCTTGGGGCAAATTCTGTAGTTGCGAGCACTATGACACATGTTCTCAGAGCGAACAGAAAATTCATGAGTTAGCCCACTTAGGCCACATCTCTGCTTCATGCAGATTAGATCTCTTGGCTACTAGAAGCAGGTCCGTTGACAGATGTGAATGAAGAATAAGCTCAGATCATAGTGCCAAAGTGGAGAGCGTGTGATTCTTATACCATCTATGGTTAAATATTGCCAGTGTGCAAGTGTTTAACAAGGTAAGCGTCTCCTTCAAATGAAAAGTGCAGTCAAACATGATAGAAATCTCCAGGTCCTCAACCTGCTTCTGCTGTGCAGTGTTCACTCAGCTGTAGCAGAGTGGCCTCTGGGGGAAGGGCTGCTTACTTTGTTACTAAGAGTCATTTTACTGAGACCTGTCCCACAGGTACATTTTCTGTTAAGCAGTTTCTTCTAGCTGGGAACAGGATGGACCAACTCATGTGTCTCATTTCACTCAGTCCACATACATCTGAAAAGTTGTGTGAGTTTAATTTATGAATGAGCTCATATTTTAAGTACCCTAGGAAACGCTTTCACTCAGGGGAGTCCTGCTGAGAAGCATTTTGTAGAGTGCTGTGCTCACAGTAGGCACGGTGTAACTATGTGGATGGACCCATGAAAACAAGAACAATAAAGAAGGTTGTTTTGCAAGAACAGCCCTTTCATTACAGTCATTCTAGAAGTCTCAGTTCTTTCAGACACAACTGCCCTCCAAACCTGGATGGGTATTTCCAGACCTTGCTCCAATAGTGCCTTTGTTGTGTGGCATTTATATTAGCAAAAACAGTTAATACTCATGAGATGCTTCTTCTCAGCCAGGCTCAGTGCTCAGTTCATCTGCTATCTCGTTTCATCTTAATGGCAGTTGTGTGAGACAAAGACACTGTGGTTTGAAGAGTTAAAATGACTTGCTCTGAGGTCACAGAACTAATAAGTGGCAGAGTCTGGTCTCAAATGCAAGTCTGACCCCCAAATTTCTTATCCTCGAATTCATGTCTTTGACCCTCTGTCTGTATGCATGTCTAGTAGATGCCAGCTCTCTAAAAACCTGAACTCTGCTTTATATACTTTGCACCTCATTTTTAACTATAGTGCTTGATTTTGTCTGGAAGATCTGAGTTCCACTGGGAATTTTTCAGCCTCTCTAGAACGCCACCTCCCTTGGGTGGTGATCCTGGCATTGCTTGTCACAGAGCCTTTGTGAGGCTTAAAGGAGAGGAAGTTCAGGATAAAACTATGAAGGGCTCTATACATGTTAGGAAGGGAGTCATCATAAATTACTTGATTTACTTATTTCTAAGTTTAAGATAGATAAGGGTTTCTCAAAGCGCCTGAAATACTTAGGCATTTGAAAAATAATTTGCCAAAGAAAAGGAGAGATTTTTATCAGGCCAAGAGGAGAAAGATGCTCAAAGGTAATTTTAAGGTTTTGTGGTTATATACAAACAGCCCAGCGGGAGGGCACTAGGGATACTGATGAGGTAGGAAAAGCACACTAAGCTAGTCGGGTATATGCTGGGGGAGTGAGTCCAAGATGCCCAGTGGAACTTGGATGCTACCTTTCTTGGGGAAACACTTTCACCTTGCTGCTAGGCTTCAGTTTCCTTCTCTGTCAAATGTAGCACTTGGACAGAATGAACCTGGGATTGGGGGCAGTCCTGCAGGATTGAGCTGTTGAGTTGTGTAGCTGTCACTGCTCACTCCAGATACCAGCAGCATAGGCTTCCAATTATAGGCTTTTTGCCATGCTGGCAAAAATGCCAGGCAGTGATTACACAGAAAGGATGCTTGCTGCAATGTGCCCCCGGCGCCTTAAAGAACTGAGCTGGATCCCAGAGCTGGTTTGTGCACTGCAGCAACTGAGCCTCCTTGGCTCTGGCTTAAATAGTTTTATTTGGGAGACTGCTTCCTGTCCCCTCTCCCTGTGGCACCCCTGTGTTTTCTCTACAATTTAACCACTGATTCCCTAATTTAGACTTCCCCTATGTAAAATTATTAAGATATTTTCCTACATGCAGTATAAAAACATTCTTTATTTAAGTCTCTCAACTTTAGAATCATTTATACTTTCAGGGGCCCGGGATTTGGCTTAGTGGTTCCAGCACCTGCCTTGCAAGCACAAGGACCCGAGTTCAATCCCCGGTACCAAAAAAAAATAATAAAAATAGACTAATTTATATTTTCAAAACTTAGTCTTTGGAGTGCCGGGAGAGCAGCTCAGTGACACTGTGCCTGTTTCACAAGTCAAGGTCCTAAATTCGATCCCCAGTACCAAAACCATCAAACAAACAAAAGCAAAACCTTAGTCTTTTGAGCGACTGATGAGTATGCTCTTTGATAACATTGTGCATTCTGTAATATTTATTTTGAAGTGCATTGCCCAAGCTTCATGTTTATAATACACAGAGCAGGTCTGACTACCCTTGTTTTTCAAATTACCCTAAAAGGGGAAGGGATACCCCATAAGGGACATGGAGAGCTGGACTCAGACTCTGCACCCCACCCCCGATTCGGTCCACCTTCTTTATGATACAAAGCCACATTCACATGCCCAGTGACAGTGTAGACAGGGCAGGTAATGCTGTGATTACAGCCATGGAAATTGAAGTGCAGAAGTTAAATCCTTGCCCACGGTCCTGTAGCTACTAGATATAAAACCTAGCTTAAAAAATCCACCTTCTTTCTGATTCTTAAGTCCTGTTCTTTTCCTACATCAGTGAACTTTGATTTAAGCCCTTACTGTAAAAGCCGCAAGCCATGTTCACCAACAAAAGTACATCAGATCTTACGAGCTCGTTGAGGAAAATAGCAGCAGGAGCAAGGAAAAGAAGAAAATAGACTGGCATTTGAATTGCCCACCTTCTACCTGAAAGTGAGAAGCGACTTTTGAATTTTGTATGGTTTTAGCTGTAAAACTAGCCCCCGCCTCAGCCCCCAATTCCCTGCTGCAGCCTGCCATGTGGTGAGTGCAGGGTTGTTACTAGATAAATCCACTCTTTATTCTGGGGATTCAGGGACTGTCTCTACTATTGTATGTTTGCATGTCATCAGTAGTATATAAAAAGAAGACTTCGAGATGGATTCAATTTAGTGTTCCAACTTGATTTGCCCTGAATTTGAAGCCTTCTCTCTGACAGAGCGGGGGGGGGAAAGGTGTGTTGATTAGAAAGTACTTGCAATTATCATCCCCTCTGATAAATAATTATTAGTGTGAAACAGAACCGTTTTGGGCTGCATCTTCCCTTGATTTCTCCCAGTTTCTTGCCAGTCCTGCTCTTCTGCCCGGAAATCCTCTCTCCCTGGCATTTCTCTCTTCTTTGCATTTCCTTCATGCCTGCCTCATTTTTGGACAGAGATATAAAGTATTTTAACATCTACAAGGAAATTTATATTTGGGTACATATTTCTTTAAATTTTTTAATGCATGTCTAAGGGATGGAAGGTAAATTTTCAATAGCTGTCATCAGTTTTGGAAATAAAACCTTTGTTTTCAAGACTGATAGAGTTTTCTAAGAAAGCTTTGTGTGCAGAGGGCTTCGTCTGGCAGCATGGCTTCACATTTAGTACTGGAAAAAATCCTTTGTGATGATTTTGTATGTGGGCTTCTTATCTGAAATGCTGATTACACTCTTCTCACAAAAGCTAAAGGCAGTCTCTCTAAGGCACATATGTAGTGTTCTCTGGGAACACTCTGATATCTCCTTGGCATTGTGTGTAGGCTTCATACTTTTATCCCTCTTGCTTATCACACTGCTCAGAAAGGCTGTGAAGAGAGACCAATGTTCTCATGCACCAACTGTCATACTGCAGGAGTGGGATAAAAATTGCAGGAAAAGAGACGATGGGCAAATTGTGAAGTTTAGGTCTGTACTGTTTTATTTAATTTACCTCTTTTTACATTTTTATTTATTTAAATCTTTTTAGCTTTCTAGTGATCACATTCTCATCATAGAGAATTTGTAGTTGTACATAATTTACCTTGATTCATCTTCCCTCTCCCCGGTCCTCTTACTCCCTTCAACCCCTCTTGCCTTTCCTTACTTATAAAAGCTTTGTTTCCATTTTTCCTTCCTTTTTTCCCCTTCCTTCCTTTCTCCTCCTCCCTCTCTTGTTTCCCTTCCCATTTGAACATTCTCTTGCTATTTCCCAATATCTATTATAAATGTAGGTCCTTGTTTACCCTTTTGATTTCTCACACCAGAGAAACAATGTGATATTTAAATGTGTCCAATTTATTTCACTTAAGAGTATGCTATCAAGGTGTATCCATTTATCTACAAATGTCTCAAGTTTATCTTTCTTTTTGGTAGAGTAGTACTCCACTGTATAAAAAAAATCTTCTTTATCCATTCATCAGTTGATGGGCATTGGGGCTGTTTGCAAGATTTAGCTATTACAAATTATGCCGCTGTAAACATGGGTGTGCATATATTGCTGTGGAAGGATGCTTTTAATTCTTTTGGGAAGATACCAAGAAGGAGAACAGCTGGGTCAATTGAACCTCTAGTTTTGGTTTTCAAGGAATCTTCACACTGATTTCCAAGGTGGTTGCACCAGTGCACAGTGGAGAAGGGTTTCTTTTTCTTTGCAGCCCCACCAACATTTGTTATTACCTCTTAAGAATTAGTTTACACATGATGGACCAAGCTAAAAACCATTTTTAGTAAATTTTTGGTCATCCTATGAAATATAACATACTCAATTCAAATTACTCTGAGAACATTATGCCATGTTTCCTCACCCTGGATCCATGCAAAGAATTCTAATACCAAAACCCATACGCCTGGCATTTAAGAGATCGTTTGCACCTGTCATTTAACATGCAGACTTTATTTGAATCTTCCACTCTGGTGATGTCATGTGCTACAACAACAATACTGCGCCCTGGTAGATACATTTATAACCATACCTGTGTAAGAGTCCTCATTTTTCCCTTCTGATGGCTTGCACGGTGCCTGGTTGAGTGGTTGAATGTTGATTAGCTGAGTTGCTTTGTTAAAGCCACAAACTTTGGAAGCAAAGATCATCACACCAAGCGGCGATCCAGCGTCTGTCGACTTCTCTGTAAATAGCAGGCGCTTGGGGAGTATTATGTGGCCCCTGGAGTGGGTCAGCAAAGTGGTTGTGAGACAGAGCAATCTGGTCTGGGTTGTGCTGAAAGCTCTTATTGATACGGGATTAGTCTCGGTGGAGTCAACGTGCTGTCACATGGGCATCAGTGCAATTGAGAGGAGTGAGATTGGAGGTGGGGGAAGGGGACTGCGCTGAGTCACTGGGTTCATTAAAAGGCTACTGAGCTGGTGCACAGCCGCCGGAGAGACCAACCTCTGGACTACACTGCCACCACACCCACGCCCACGCGTCTGGGGTAAGTTAGCATTCCACTCCATGCTGGGCGAGGAGGCTGGGACCGTGTGATAAGGTAGGCACTTGATCCTTCTTGCAGAAGCCTGGGGAGCTGAGTGAGCTCCAGCCCCACCGTATCTTATAGGTTCTGACCCCTTGGATGGGACTAAAATGCAGGAACTCAGAAGTTCTCCAAAATCAGACCTGAAGCCTGAGTGTTGATTTTTTTTTTTTTTTTTTTTA
>NW_022900921.1:31748785-31789018 GCF_012274545.1 Fukomys damarensis | reverse complement strand
TGTTTTTTTTTTTTTTTTTTTTTTTTAATACTAACTGGAAGGTGTATAGTCATCAAAAGATTTCCTGGCTTAGTGGCTCTAAAGCCCTGAAGGGTAAAATTGTATGCATTTTACTAGCAACCAGTAGTCCAATACTATTTCATTAAATTTGGTACAGTTTGAGGTTACGTTTAACCTTGGCAATGAGCAGTTGTTGATATGGATGAGAAAGACAGGGTTGAGAATATTTAAAGTCAGTTTTCTTTCTTAGGCACCAAGTACAGTAGTTCAAAATCCTGAAGCTTCTGTACCACTAGGAAAAGTACAAAAATGGCAAACTTCTTCTGCACTGGGGCTGGGGGAAAGGGAAGAAGGCATTTGAGGGGACAAGGATTTGGGATCATAAAGTCTTATAAACTGCATCTCTCCTTGCTAAGCAGAGGGGCAATTATGTGCTTTTTGCTGATGTTCCCAGACTTAGACATATAGTACACCTTGCATGTATGACTATGTGCTATTGCTATATGGAAGTAGTATGTTTTGGGATCTGCTGTACATACACGGTAGGCATATCTGAGCAACTCTTAAAACATGAATATATCTCAGAAGGAATTATAAAGGTAACCCTATAGGCTAATTGGATGTTTGTACTACATTGTTAAAAAGATTGAAAACTGAGGTGGGGATTTGGCTCAGTGGTTCCACTGCCTGGCTCTCAAGGGCCTGAGTTTGATCCCCGGTACCCACCCCCTCACCAAAAAAAAAAAAACAAACAAACCTGAAAACTGGTAGTACCTTGAGAAAACCTTTCAAAACAAACTCTGAATATTTTAGCTACCCCATTGTAGGTTATTTGTTCTTGAGATTAAAAAGTGTCTGGTTGAACCATGTGAGCTTTTTTTTTTTTTAAGAAACTTTTTTTTTTTAAAGAAGCATTTTCCTTTGACACTCCACCTGCACTGGAGCAGAACACGGGTTGCATTATATTTTAAGCTGCTTCCCCTATCTGCCTGCTTTTCTCTTTTGGAAAAGTGAACATTAAATTCAGCTAATCAATTTGTTCAGAAGTATCTAAGGCAGAGAAGGCACACAGCAGACGTTTGGTGGCGTCAGGAAGGAAATTAGCAATGGAGGATAGAGGTTGTACAGGGTCAAGGAAAAAGGAATGCCTGTTAGGGTGCAAGAAAAATTTGTTGTTTACTTGGCTGTGTTTGGCAGCCATGAATGATGAGGAAAAGGGGAAGAGGAAGAGATGCATGGCTGTGGAGACATTTCTTGCTGCTGCCTTTCACTCGTTCTGACTGGAGTGAGTGTGGACTTTCGGTCAGTGTGTTACTTGGATGGCCCTTCAGGAAACCACTTCATTCCTGGCTCCCCTGGTCTCAATTAGCTAGAGTGTAAAAACTTGCTTGGTTTTAATCTGTTCCTCCAGCAGAATAAAACTTCCTCCTTAAAGAAAAAGGAATGTGTGTCTTGGGTATTAATGAACTTTTATTAAACCAACTTTCTTGCATAATAAATTACTCACTTTGAAATATAGGAGCCCCTAAAGATTAAGGCTTAAAGTATGACCCAGGACATATTTTTAATATTTCTTTCAAGTTGTCATAAAAGTTTAAAACATAAGAAAAAAGCATCAGCTCCCAGTGCAAAAAGAAAATTGCTTAGTAAAGCTTATAACAGAGTGAGAGGTTGACCTAAAACCTGCTTGGTTTTTGGATTTTTTGGAATTGGAACTGTGGATTAATTTCAGGTAAATTGAGGCCTTAGACTTTTGGAGGAGTGGAATGGTAGATTGCAGTGAGCCACTAATTTCTAGTTCTAGATTTAAGCATATAGAAGTATGTGTCAGGAATTTTTTCCTCCTGTGTGTAAGGAGTTCAGCCCACAAATTTAAATATCAAACTGCCATATTCCAAATAACCTTCTGATAATCAGTGACACTGCGTACTCAATTTAATTTGTGTTTAAGACATGCAAGCGCATATTACCCTGACAAAAGCCCACCTCTTCTGGCTGTGAGGAGGTGCT
Source organism: Fukomys damarensis (assembly GCF_012274545.1). NCBI lineage: Eukaryota > Metazoa > Chordata > Mammalia > Rodentia > Bathyergidae > Fukomys > Fukomys damarensis. The sequence continues at coordinate 31,787,008 of NW_022900921.1, read as the reverse complement.
CTGCCTCTCAGCTACACTCCTAGTCATGCTTTTTGTTTTGTTTTTGTTTTTGTTTTTGTTTTTCGCTATGGGGATTGAACGCAGGACCTTGCACTTGCAAAGCAGGTGTGGTGCCACTGAGCTAAGTCCCCAGCCTGTTTGCTTGCCTTTTAATGATTTAAACTGTACCTAACGTTTCTGTGTGTTGGACATGGGAAGGGGCTTCCTCTATGAGTTCAGTGTGTTTCGCCGACTTAAGGTCTAGCCTAAGGGGAGCTGGGAAGCTAATTATGGAAGAACTTGTCTTTGAGTTGAAAAGTCTGGCTGTTGGAAGAAAGCCTGCTACCACCCACCTTTCCGGGAGGTCATGTGGTGCCACAGTAGGGCTGTGTGGAAGCAGGCGGTGAGGTAGCTCTTAGTTCTGCTGGAAAGCTGTCATCTGGACACACAGCTGCTTTTCTGTTCCCTCCATCTGCATGGCTTTCATTGAACAAGATACACCTTCCTGCTGCTCATCCCTTCCACCAAAGCTCTGTGAGTATGAGAGCACCTTCGATATCAAGTTCCTGATGTTTACCACTCACGGACTGTGTACTCCAGTTCCCTTTTTCCCCCTTACCTATTAAGTTTGAAACCCTTTCCTTCTGTGATAACCTGTCTATATTTGTCTTCCACTGTAGCTGTGTCTTAAGTTTAACCTAAATGTCTTTCTCCATTTTTTTCAGTTTCACAGTAAAACAAGTTTACCTTGTCATTTTGTCTATCGCACAATTCTTTCCACTTGTGCTCCTGAGAGAGCTGCATTTCCTCCCTGGTTAGGAGCCGTCTCTGGTGTCGTATGTGGTACTTACATAAAAATCCTATTTTGCATCATCCTTTGTTTCTATCATCCTTGTTCTCTTATTTTCCCAAAATCAATTGTTTTCAATGGAATGAAGCCAGAAAAAATATCCTCTTTGGGTTTTAGGACTATCCTGATAAAGTCCAGGATATTTTGCATGATGTCACCATGAAAAACAGATGTGAAAAGGAATTGATGAGGCTGGTTTTGGGGATCTGCTACATCATTCTCTCTCCTTCTGGTGTCCTTCCAGGAAGTTGGCGCTCACTGGGAGTAGAGACCTGAGATCTCTGAGGAGCTGTTAGCTGTTCTCCCACCCCTCATCACCCCCGTAGTGCCGAGAATTCATTCTGTGCCTATGACATGCAGCGCTGTTGCAGTACCACTGCTTTAAAAGCAGTCACTCCCCACACCCATCTTCACTCAGGCCCTTCCAGAGTCTAGGAGCAGCAAACTTTGCTCCCAGAAAATATATGTTCATGTAGAATTTTGTGTCTTCCACAACGATGAAGCACATCTCATGTGGACTTCAAGTTAAAGACCCCTGACATAAATTGCACATGTTGTTTTGAGGTTTGGGGATTTATTTTAAAATAATGTGTATTATTGCATGAGAAGGGCCTCCCTACTGTCCTGTATATCTTGTGGTTTCATTTATTATTTACTTTTGGGCTGCAGGTACACAGAACTGGGATAATCAGTGTCGACGGTTCCTATCACACCTGTAATTAGTTCATGCAGGTTTGTCTTCTCCATTTTTAGTTCTTCATAATAACGAACCCAGTGAGCCCAACGTGTAAACCAGAATGTGACCATATTTGCTGTAGCTTGTGTAGCTCCTGTCTCCCAGCCTCTCTCCTCAATATTGTACCAATTGTTCCTTGCTTTTTTCAGCAAGAGTTTAGTTACATCTGTACATTTCTAAAAGGTTAGGTGGGAAAGAAGGAAGTTTATTCCTTCTCTCTAGAAATATATACGCTCTGTAAGGTTCATTTGTTTTAAAAAAGTGGAACACCTACTAGATGTTAGGTGACAATATAACAGAAGATAAACAGTGACTGCCTGTGCTGTCCAGTAGCTCAGGAAGAACATACAAAAGCTATTTAAACTGAAATCACTACATGGGCAAAGACATGAACAAGCTGAACTACTTTAAATTTCTGTGCATGTACCAGAAATGTTTCGTGTCAACTTTTAACTATTGTGAGGAAGAATCCTGCAGTGTATTTGGCTCTTCTCATATCTGATTCAATCCTGGCTCCACATGGCCAGCAGCCAGTTCTTGCACCCTTTCGAATCTGCACCGCCCCCCTGACTCACCGAGACACTCAGGACTCATCACACACACCTTCACACTTAGTCTCATGACCCAAGTGTGCCTCTGTGCTCCCTGTGCCTCTCCTCTGGCCTGACCATGCAGCTCAGCACTCTGTGATACAAGGAACACAGGTGTTAGAGTCTGCCCCCTCGGGTTCAGATCCTGGCTCTTTGACCTTGAGCACATTCCTCCTCTCTTCCTTAAATGTGTGTGTTTCTGTGCAGTGCTGGAGACGGAACCCAGGGTTTTGTACATGTTAGGCTAGTCCTTTGTCACTGAGCTACATTCCTTTCCCCTGTTTTGTAACTTAAGGTAGTAATACTGCCCTTAAATGGTTGCCATACATTTGAATGAAATAAATAACCAACTGTTTACTACACAGTGCCTTCTATGTGGTAAATGCTCTGCATTTGATGCCAGCATTAGCTGTTGTTTGGCCTACCATTGCCCTAGAAATAGTGGGAGGTGAAAAGAAGAGACTGGCTGTCATCAGGCTTCTTGCATGCTAGGAAGCACAGTAACTGTTTAATAAGAAGCTTGTTGTAGTGACAGCCCCATGTGGGGGCACAGCAACACCTCTCCAAAAAACCCAAATTCTTGTTCACATAATATTGACACATGCTGACTTTTCCTTGCTCCTATTTCCACATATAGGTGTTTGGTGTCCAAGACTATCTATGCTCCAGCTCCACAAGGACAGACTATGTCTTTTATTGTCAGTGTTACATGCTAGATGTCACCATTAATAAATCACAAGTTCCTGACTTATGATGGAGGTGGGTCCCAGTAACCTCATAGTAAGGTAAAAGTGGTTGGAAATGCATTTAATACATTTACCATCATAGTTTATCCTACCTTTCCTTAAATGTTACAAGAGACACTTAAGTTAGCTCATTGGTGGGCAAAAACATCTAACACAAAGCATATTTTATAACAAAATGTTAAGTGTCTCTTGTAATGTCTTGAATACTGTACTGAAAGTGAAAAGCAGAATGGTTATATGGTTTCTCACCATTAATATATAGTTACTGTATATTAAAGTACCTTTTTGACTGAAAACATGTCACATTTACAACATTGGGACCATCTATAAATTGAATCATTTCAAACTTTAGAACCACCTATAATTCCAAAGAAAATCAGTGGGAGTTCTGTACCAAGGGAACAAACTCACAAATGGAACTTACCTACCTGCTTGTATGTGCCCACACAGTATTTTTTAAAGTTAGCATTTGTAAGTAGTTTTTATATGTCAGAGTGTTCACTCAACCCAGATTTCTGGTGTGTGGTGTGGTGTGTGTGTGTACATGCATGTGTACATGTATAGCGTGTTATTTTGTTTTACTAAACTGTAGAACTGTATCTAGCAATCAGGCCCCACCTTCCCATCTAGCAGTGAATGCTGGCATTGAGAAGTAGCTGTCTAGTGGTGAGTGGGACGCAACTCTGGTTTGCCATGGACCCTGCTGCTATTCGTGGGGACACTTTCCTCATATCTCACCTGCCTGATCTCCTAGGCACTGGAGTTGTGACCCTGTTCCCAGAGTATTGTGAGAGCCTGGAGCTAGGAAGGAGGATTATTCATCCATTTAGTACCTCTTCTGGGGCTAGGTGTTGGGGGAGAGCAAGGAGGTGGAGAGCAAGCCATTTCCTGTATCTTCTAGTCAGGAGAGGCCATTCACATATGTGAGGACTGCAGAGAAAGGCAGTATGGGCTAAATAAAGAATGGAAGTGGAGGTACCTGCTGCTGTCTGGCTGCTCAAGGGGGTCTTATGAAGAAGGTCACTTGGCCTAGTTCTTTAGGGGTGATAGGATTTCAATAGCTGGAAGTAAACAAGGGCTTCTCCCTGGAGGATGTGATGTGTGCAAGAAAGGCATCTGATTTGAGCAGTTTGATCTACAAAGGGAGGAAGTAGAGGGAATTGTAGAGAAAGAAGAGGCCAGATGAGGTGTCCTTTGAGGCCAGGTGGTGGCATTTGAAACACAGGCAGTAGAAAGCTGCTGCCAAAGAATTGAGGTGGCAAATATTATGGGCAGAGGCATCTTATAAATGAAAATACCTTCACCTGCCAGCAGACATCTCAAAAGCAGAAGTTGTTTGTAGACGTGCTTTCCTGGATGTCCCCTTATATGTTCTTATCTTTTCTTACAGCCGTTTTCCCCCAAAGATGCCCCTATTGTATTGCAAAGATCGCCTTTCTTTCTCAGGGCCATGGCTCTGTCGGGTACATAGGATCTCAGTGATCTGGGGCCAGACACAGGCAATACATTTCACATGCGGTTTGAAGTGCACTAAAATGGTGTGATGATATTTAACCTGCCTGTCATGGAAAGAGATGGGAAGCATGTTTTGTGGCTACTCTAAATTATGCCCAACCCAAGCATCCAGTTTTCTGACTGGCTGGGACCCACTTAAGTCCAATTCTTTAAGCAAGATGTCCAATGTCCATCTGTGGCCACTGGCAGAGGCTGTCACTTGCTGCTGTTTGGTGCTGGGTGATGCTGCAAAGGACTGCCAGCCCTTCCAAGCACATTCTGCTAAGGATGTTGCTGCTGTAATGCCAGGATCAATGAGCACCCATGAGGTCTGCCCTTCTCCTCCCAAATGTGATCTATCTGTAATCTTGGTGCAAGCTTCCTTTGCTATTTTCTTCAACACACAGTTAATATATTCAGTCCACATTGCATGCTGGTGAAATCTGTGACACAGTTACTATGTGAAACTGATGTGGATGCCACTTAGCTAAGGTGAATGAGTTTTACTCAGGGTTAAATATCACTGTTCTGGAGATGGAACTGTCAGTCTGGCTATGATGTCCTCAGTGCATTCAGAAATGTGAGGCATGCAGTGCCATTGTTGATTTTATGGCTGTTTTGCACTAGGCTTTTTTGTGTGCTTTCTCCATCACATTTAGATCCATCTTCACAGCAAGTCTTCCAAGAAGTGACCGTTGAGAGGATTCAAAGTGGCAGAAATCTTCCTAGAAACATGGTGCTCATCATACTCAGTAGCTACACAGGGGGTCTTTGAAAGAGTATCAAGGCTTTTTTTTTCCTTCTATGGTGCAATGTTCAGTTGTTTTCCATTCATTCAACAAATTTCTCAAAAGTGTTTTCTGAACATGAAATATTATGCAAACCCTTTGTAAATTAGCACCATGAACTCCTGCTGGACTCATGGATTTCTTCCTGAAAAATTCAAAACAGATTCATTGGTCATAGATAGCATTGTTTTTGTTGTCCTCCAATGAGGAAACCAGAAGGATGATGTTTATATTATTCTGCAGGCTTGGATTTACAGATGAGTCCCCTGGAAGCTGGGCATCTTTTACTTAAGTGCTATTTCTGCCATTGTGTAACTGCTGCCATGTTAGTAGTGATCCTGTATTCATTAAGTAGAACTGGCAGATGGATGGTCACTGGCTGCAAGTAACTCAGGGTGGGGGGCAGAAATAACTCACAAAACATAGAAACATATAATACTGCCTAAACAGTGCTTTGTTTAATCATTCTTTAAAAAGAAAATAGATTATAGGGGAAACTCCTAGGTATATTGTAGTCATGAAAATCCCAGATGGACCATACACTTAGTACAAACTGTCCCATCAGTGGAAATGCACATGTTTGTGAATTAGCATAAACCCTAACATAGTTGCTAAGCTGTTAAGCACTTTCTTTGGAGAAGTAGAATTGGAAATGAGAGACAAATTTTATTGCTTTATATATTTTTATATTATTTGAATCTTTAATGAGTACACACACACACACACACACACACACACACACACACACACACACACACACACACACACACACACACACACACACACACACACACACACACGACCTAGAAGGTTAGTATTTCTGAGACATGGAAGGCTTAAAACTAGTGGAAGAAAAGGCAAAAGAACAGATCAGTAGGACTTCACAACAAATACGTACTTTTGTGGAAAGAGTGTTGCCAAAGTTGAGAAGATATTTCCAACAAATTCTTGTTCCCCTCCTCAAATAGTAAGATCATCTGTTAGGACTGTGTTACTGTGAGTGATTGGGTCCCAGATGGGTTTCCAGGTTCTTATGCCCAATGAACCAATTGGATGTTGTGCACAACAGTCTGGAATAAGCAGCTAAATTTAATAAAGTTCAAAGGAGGAAGTAAACTGAGAACAAGTAGGCTATTGCAGGTAGAAAAGAAAACACCGCCAGCTGAAAAGAAAAATGGACACGGAGTGGGTTGGGCTTAAGGTTTGAAATGTGTGCTGAGCCTAGGGAAACTCTCTCTGTGTCTTTCAGAGTATAATTGACAGGGTACTGAGTCAGGTCAGCTGTGTCCACAGGAGATCTCATTTTCCATCTCTGCCTTCAAGAAGCCACCTCCAGGACAAAAGTTGGGATTTGGCAGTGGGGAGTGGAAGCTAGTGGTCCCATAGGCCCTTCTAGTTATATATATATATATTGGGGTGAATAATGGCTCTCCCAAAGATGCCAACAGTCCATTGCCTAGAACTTGCAAATATGTTAACCTTCCATGGTAACTGAACCTTTGCAGGTGTAATTTAGAATGTGAAGATGGGAGATTAGCTGGAGTTATCCGGGTAGGTCCAATATGATCAGTCTTCATATGAGGGAGGCAGGAAGATGAGAACCAGAAGAGCTATGCTAGAAGCAGAGAATCAGTCAGTGGGAGATACAATGCTGAGCTGATGGTGCTATCAGGCCTCAGCTGAGGCCCCAAGTCCTGTTCTCCATGTTGGTCAGTGATCCTCCTGGCCAGGCTGTGATTAGAGCGAGAGATATTTAAAGTGTGAGGGAATGCCCTGTCACTCCTTCAAAGAGATAAAAGGAAAGGAGAGAGAGACAGAGATGGAGCTTGGCCTAAGACAACTTAGGTCATGGGAGAATAAGGGTCAGAAATGTAATTTGCTAGCCAGAGGCCATGTACTGGTTTTCTTTTCCTCTCAAGTTAGGCAGGCTCCCTTCACAAAGGAGCCAGCTCAAACTGTTGTCACATGCTGCTTCTTGCCTCCATGCTGGATTCCATGGCACAGCTGTCTGTAGGGCTATACCAGCTTCTGCCCATCCCTGTGTGTTTGGTTTTATCAGCAGAGGAAGAGCAGTGCAACAGTTCTGTGCTCTTAGGCTGTGATTCGGGAATGTATTTCCCATAAGACTCTAGGGTTTTTGCCATAGTATGTGGCCCTTTCTCCTTGATGTTCCCTGAACCTCCTCTGAGGTGCATTATGTAACATCTTTCTAGCACTGTTGCTCGCAGCCCTTCTGTTTTGTGTGATTTTTGCCCTTGCTGGATGGACCAAAGAGCTTGGACCTAGGGAAATGGAGTAATCTATCCCTCTGTTTTTATTATCTTTCTTTGTAAGTTGCTTAACTCCAAACAGCAATAAAGCAAAGCTTATCCAAGTCTTCATGATGTAAGGCAGCCTTGTAAATATAAGCAAAAGACAGTTAATTCTTCTTATATTTTATCATGTGACTTGTGTGCTATAGAATTAATTCACTTTACAACTACAATTTGACCAAGATTGTTATAGCTACTGTCTACATGGGAAATACAGTACCGGGACTTCAGAGACATTTTAACACTTGATCAGAGGCAGAAGGGTGATGGGCTGCAGGTTCCAAGGTTGAGTATGGCAGGTTCTCCCAGGCCAGGATGCTAAGAGGCTAATGAAGCTTCCCAGGTGACCTGCATCCAATACCAGGGCCTGGTCTTCTGTAGGAACCTTGGTGTAGTGGGGCAAAGAACTGCTTCTTTAAGGGTAGCCCTTTAGGTAAGATTAAGTTAATATAAAGCAAGTGACCAGTCTTCTGTAATTAAATTTGTTAGTATAACCATTTCCTTGGACACAATATGCTCCCTTTATCAGAATGTGAGCAGTGATTCCCATGAAGCTCTGCTCACTCCCTCAGTGGTGGGAGCCAGCTTCCTGTTTGCCAGGTTGATTAACTTGGATTTAGTCTCCATGTGCTGTGTGGCATGACTACAAAGGGACCTGGAAGGCAACAACATGGTGATAAACCTTGGACAAACCATGGTGGAGCCAACAGTCATCTGAATCTGTATTCTGCCTTTAAGCAAGTCACAGTGCTCCTGGGTGTGCTATTCATTTAACCTCTCAAGCTCAGTTGCCCCAATGTTAATGAGACTTCCACCTAAAAGTAGGCTTTTCCAGACGAGTAGGCTTTTCTATCTCTGCTCCACTTACCCGGTTTTTCAAGCACCATGTAACATAGGCTAACACTTCAAAGCCATTTTCTCCTGTTTTGTGAGATCTGGGAGATGTCAGTTGCTCTATAAGAACCCCATCCCAGAGCCTCCCTCCAGGCAACATTTGGCTCGAAATGTGAAATTCCCGGCTCTTGCAAAGTGGTATTTGTAGCAAGGTGCGGGCAGTCACTGTCACTGGACTCAGAGTACAGAGTATAGTATGAACGTGCATTGGAAGCCTTTTGAAGCAGTGGATGTGTCAGAGGTGACGTAGATTTTATTTAGCTGTTTCTTTTTGTCTGCTGGATGCTTTTGCAGTTAGTTCCTTGCACTGAGAGATTATATTTCACGTGGCTCAGTGAACAGTCTGACTTCTTGTCACCCAACTTTGCAGTCAGAAAATTTGTTCCATGAAATTCACCTTTGCCCTCTGCAAGAACAAAGGAGTTTCCATCTCACATTTACTTTTCCTTGCTTAGTATTCATTTCTCATTCACATGATCTAATACTGAATTCTAATATCTTTTGCTCTGTGTTTATTGTTTTTTGAGTTCAAAGTTGCCCTAAGTAAAGGCTTTGGAATCAACATTGCAGTTCCTCGCTCTGCCAGTGAGCAGCCTTGTGACTGTGGACCCAGGACTCACTCTCTGAGATTGAGTGAGCGCGCATTTGGAAGGTGAGGATAATCAATAGCGCCCACCTGGAAGGGCTGCTGTGATGGTTACATGAGACGATGTGTGAACAGTGCATGAAACCCTGGAGCTGAATAAACATTGTCTTTTGGAAAGAATGTGTGCTTTTGATCTTGATTTTCCCCCATGTCCTCCTCTCTTATGTAATATATCATATCATATATCTTAATAAATATGAAAATGTAAAGCCTTCAGCCTCTTGATCAGATTTACACATTAAATAATAGAAACTTTGCAGCCACACCCCTTGCCATCTCTGGTTGCCCTTTGAAGGAGTGAATTGTAACTGTATGGTAGTCTCTGGCAGGAGATGTAGTTCTTTCTTGTTTACCTGTTTAATGATGGTGCTAGAATAATTACAATCCTTTTTAGCCTCTTTTTGGAAAACTGAGAATTATTTAGTTTTGTCAGCCAGCTCTTGGCTTTTCATGAATCTTGCAACATCCATTCATGGCCACAATGAATTTATAATGGAAACTGGCATATCTAGGGGCAACCACAGGGCCTGTGTATAATGGGGACAGGCAGTCACTGACATGGGCTGTTTGTTGTTTGTTTCCATCTGAGCTCACTGTCTTCTTGGCTCTAAATAATGCATGACCCTTTTTACATTCCTTTTCAAAGCTGTGGGAGGAGGGAGGCTCGTTTTATGTCCTGGTTTACTTACTTCCACTTTCCCATCTCTAGGACGGAGCAGGACCACACACCAGATGTGTTGATGCCGTCCTTGTTCTATCTTTGTCATTTATGGTTTCTTCTTCCTTCTTCCTTCTTCCTCCTTCTCTCTCTCTTTTTTTTAATGTAGTAAGATTGTGAAGAGCCAGCTGTGTAATGTGGGATCTGTTTTAACCTGGTGACTCACACTTGTGATAATTTATCTCTTTGGGAAGGAGTCTGTTGGGTTTTTTTCTGTTTTGATCATGAGTGTGTATTCTTTTGTTAGTGGTTTTTGTGTTTTGTTTTTTTGGTTGGTTTGTTTTTCTGATACTGGGGATCGTACTAGGGACCTTGCGCTTGTGAGGCAGGCGGTGGAACCACGGTTCTAAGTCCCTGGCGCTTGTTAGTGTATTTTGTTAGAACTCTCTGCGCAAGGCTCCGACAGCATGGCAGCCTCCCTTGACTTAAGGCCTGAGATCTCCTGGGCTCATGTGATCTCACCCAGCTGGATGAGCTTGTGCCACTTTTGTCCTCATTCTCAGAAGAAGACACTGAGGAACCCTGACCAGCATCACAGAGCCAGTGAGGAATGGTGCAAGAATCAGCGTCCTGGTGGGCGTTGATGCATTCCATGCTTTTAACCACCCCAGTGATGTGTTCTTCTTGTCTCACATAGCAAGCAGTACTGGGAGAACTCGATAAGATGGTGTAGAGAAGGCAAGCCAAACAAACAACACACAATTCAGGTTGCCACATTTATGATATTATCAGCATACTTTTTCTTTGTAAGTTTTAAAAAGAAGAATATAAAGGGCTGGGGATTTGGCTCAGTGGCATCTCATCTGCCTCACAAGTGCAAGGTCCTGAGTTTGATCCCCAGTAACTCCCCCCCAAAAAAAAACCAAATAAAAAACAAGAACATAAAAGCAATCTAATTTTGGCAAAGTGACCATAGAGTCAGCTTTTAGGAGATAGTATTAAGGGTGACCTTAATAAAAATAAGGGACAAAGGAACATGGCATGAATACCTGCAGCAGTGGTGTGGCCAGATGTGTGCAAAGGGTGGAAGAGAGACTAATAGTGATGGACGCGTGAGAGATGAGGGAGAAATGGCAGGAGACAGTAGTTTAGATGAGTCTGGGATGATTGGCTGGAGCCAGATGTTGAGGAACCTTAAAGCGTCTATGTCTTAGAGGTTAGTACTTCTCAAAGGGTTCCCTAAGGAGAGTCTCTGACGGGCTATACTTTGTTGTGGGGCTGTCACTGTGCATCATTGTAAGGGGCTCAGCAGTGTCCCTGAACATTCCCAGTGGATTCCAGAAGCACTCCATCACCTTCCTCCCATTGTGAAACCCAAAAATGTCTCTAGACATTATCAAATGTCCTCTGGGAACACACTTACCCTTGGCTTAAAACACTACTTGAAAATAAAGCAAGGTTAAACATTTCCAGTCTCTCAGGAAGCAGAGCAAAGCCTATAAGGACCCTCAAAAAAAAAAAAAGGTCCATCAGCTTAGTACTTTCTTCAGCATCTCAGGGCTAATGTTTTCTTTTCTCCTCTCATTGTCCCCCCACTTTAGAAAAAACATCTTTCTCCTATCCCAGGTTTTCTCGGGGTCCTGGTGGACTTTCTCTGAAAGCGCACATAATGGCTCTTCTTTCCCTCAAAATGGAGTTTAGACATAAGCTGGTCCACCAGCACGAGGTGAGGAGAAATGACTCCACATTCGCAGTCCTCAGGTGGCACAGCCTGCTGTCAGCCATGGCACACTTAATTCATAACGAACTTAGTGTGAACTGGAATTCCTAAATCTCTTTTATATGTTCTGCTACCAAGGCCATATTTCTCTCTTCCACTTGTAATAAATTATTTTAGTATGCTTGGGGGTGGTAGGGACTCAAGAGCAATTAAAGTTGGTAAAGCTGTTAGCTCCCTTCAGTGCTCCTGGACAGATGCTAAGTTTTTAAATGTTTCCATTTGAAAATGATGATCCTTTTTCTTTTCTTTCTCTGTCAGCTGTCAGTTCTTATTGCTATGTTGGTAGCTCTCTCTAGACTTTTAATTTGCTGCTTCTAATCATTTGTGTATTAGTAAATTGTGTATCCAGGAATTTTAGAATCGTGTAGCCAGATGTTTAGGATGTCAAACAGAATAGATGGTCTCTGTGTGGGGACCCTTTCTTAGGAGTCAAGTGTGCAAACACAGGAGAGAGAAATTGATATTTCCTCTGCTGGTCAGTGCTCAGACCCATACACTTATCCGTCTTAGGACTTCTAAAGGAAGCCTGTTCTTTGTCATGTAGCCTCCCATCTTCCCTGATTTCCTGAAGAATTGGGACCTCAGCCTTGGAGGCACCTTAGTCAAGATCCAGACTTGGATCAGATTAAACCCTTAAGTCCACCTTCCCCTCATCAAGGCTATTTTTTAGCACTGCAGGGAGATCCTTCGCTTATGGAATACTTAGCATGCTTGTGTGGCCTGATATTTGTTCAAGTTTTTAGACCAGTGCCAATATGGTGGGTTCCCCCTGGGGTCTTTGTGGTCTTCCTCTTTTATTCCTTTCAGTTAAAAGATGGAGGAAGTGAGGTTTGGGTTTGCTGACAAATGGAGGTTCTCAGAGAAACTTCTTTCTTTGTTTCTGTCACTAGAGTGTATATCATTTTATATAAAGTTAAAATTGCCTATCTGTTTCAGTAATAGCTAATTCTACCATTGGAGATACGAAGCCGAGCCTGTCAGCTGTCTAGTACACCCAGCATGTCAGTGGAACTAAAGATTGTACCCAGAGTATGTCTTCTACAATTTCAGACTTGCTTGCTTGACTTATCTGTCCATCTCTTTTTTTATATATAAAAATCTGGTTCACTTCTGTACAATTATAAAGACTGCATGATCATGAAAACCATATAATACTATGCAAATCAGCAAAATAAAGTTTTACAAGTAGGCCTGATGTTTCTGTCACATCTTTCCAATGAGTCCATCCTCTTTCCACCCCCTAATTAAATTAGATCTCCTAGTTAAGAAAAAGCAGTTGGGCTGGGGGGAGGATGGGTGGCAAAGAATCAGAAGATATTGTAACTGTTTTAGATGATCTTAAATAGAAACTGAGTTGCGGTTTAAGAAGTTGAATGATGCCGTTATATTCTGCCCCAGTTACGGATACTGTTTAAATGCATCTTGATAAACATGTGATGCTAATATGTGGGGGAAAAGTCTATATAAGAACAAATTGTAATGTCAAGAAATGAGATTGCAATTCTTTTGAAGACTGCTTCATATTCCAGCCGTCAACTCTGATGAACTTTGGAGGAACTGCAAGTGGATTTTTGCTCAGATTCTCATTTTACTGGCTGCTTTTGGATAGTTCCTCTAATTTTTATGGGTTTTAGTTTTTCCAAGTGGAAAAAAATGGCAATTATGAATATGGCACAGAGGTGGAGACAGGACCAAAGAGGCAAGTGTGTGGAAATTCTCCACCAAATTCTCCTTTGCCCCCCAAATCCTTTCAGACAGAACACAGAATTTTGAGCATTATCCCTCAGTAGTCATGGTTTGCAGATAACTCTTGTTCATTGGGGCTAGTCTCATTTCCTCATAGTGCTCTCATCCAGATGTCTGACTAGCTCTGGTAATGTTCAAACTCTGGCCTCTCTCTACACTGCATTTAATATTTCATTAATGCAGCAATGGTTGGATTATCATTTGAGACAGCTAACAAGTGTCCTTCTCCAGGCTTATTGGGAACTGAGCCCTCTCAATAGGCCAGGCCCTCACTAGGAAGAATCTGTGTAGGTGAAGAGAGGTAGCTGACTGTATAGTAGTGACATTTCTACCAGGAGCCAAAACAGTAATTCTCCACTCCTTTCTTCTGAGATGGGTAAATGGCTCTGATCAATAATCAGACAGATGTTATTTTATTTTATGATCTGTTGCCTGAGGAAGAAAAGGTAGATCTTTTAAGTAAGTCATATAGTGAAAAATTAAAATATTAGAAAAGCGTATTTTTTAAAAAGTATCTCTGCCTGTCTTAAATGCACAGAGATGGTGGGGGGAGTGTGGAGGAAGAGAGAGAGATTAAAATGTTCAAACCTTGTAACCTGAATCAGACCTCTTCTCTGAGAAGTACAAGGACCTGCGCTTGGTTACTACAGCAGCACTTTAACCTTTTAAATCAATAACAGTGAGGAGCAGATGGGGCTGCTGAGATGTCCAGAGCTCCAGCTGTGTAAATCCTGTCTTCAGCAGCCACATACCCAGAATAAATCATGTGATATTTCATTTAAGTTGCTGTGTCCACCTGGACATCCTCCCCCATCTGTGCATCTCCCTACCTGTTATAATTTTACTTTGAAGCACAGCTCAAATGCCTGTGCTCCATATATATCTTTTTCAGTCACCTCCACTGGGAACTGTATTATCTGTCTTGTGCCATCTACTGCTATTGTTGAAACTTCCCTGTGGGCTTTATCCCAAACCTCCTGTGACAGCATGGTTACTGGACATGTACTTTGTGCTTTCTCTGTGGCCCGCTCCTCCTTGTTTGCTTATGTGGTAATTGCTGACTGTGTGTCAGGCTTCATGCTAAGGAACTGAAAATAAGTGCATTGTGGAGGTACCATCAGGTATGGAGAAGGGCATGTAAATATAAACTCTACATGTTATATACCGTATATTGGGTGTAGGTAGCACTACTTCACTATTTCCCTATCAATGTTTTATGTTGCTTTTTTTGTGTGTGTGTGGTACCAGGGATTGAACTCGGGTCCTTGCGCTTTCAAGGCAGGCCACTGAACTGCTGAGCTAAATCCTCGGCCCTTTAACTTGCTTTTTGAAGATAGAAGAGTGTCTCACTCAATCTTTTACTTCCATACCTTACATCCAACCCACTATAGATACCCAATATGTGCATTTTGAATATGTCACTAACCATCTAGTTTGCAAAAAGTATTCTTGTTTTATTAACCACATTGTAGCACAGAGCCTGGCTTGAATATGGCAAGGGAGAGCAAGCCATGAATGCCACCAGAAAGTAGTAGGTGAAGAGACTCTGCCTATCTTGTGAAGTGCATTTCAATCCTCTCCTACAAAAAAAAAAAAAATCTTTTTTTAATTTTAGAATTTAAAAAAAATTTTTCCTCATTGAGTTTATTGGTACATTTTAGGTATACAATACAGTTACATTCATTATTGGGACCTTGTACCTTTATATGACAGGTCTTGGTTCTCATTTATTCCCCTTGTCCCTGCCCTCTTTTCACCCCCTCTGCCCCTCCCCATTTACAAATACTTTATTTCCATTATTCGAGACTCTAGAACAGAAACTGACAAAAAAATAGATGAGCTCAGGACCATGGTAGAAGCCATGAAGGCCCAGCAAAAGAAAGAAATGGAAATAATGAATGCCCAATATAGGAAAGAAATGGAATCCATAAAACAGATTCAAACAGATATCCAGTACATTAAAAACTATTGAAAGTGTTTGCAACAGAATAAAAGAATGTGAAGATAGAATCTCAGATATAGAAGATAGGCTTGCAGTCAGTGACCGTGAAAAGAGAGGTCTCTTAAAAACAGTAAGGGATCATGAGAAATCGATCCAACAGCTCCTAGATGACAAAAAGAAGAATAACGTAAGACTGATAGGAATCCATGAAGTAGTAGGAGAAAATACAGATGATTTAAAAAAAGCTGTTCACAGAATTAATGACAGAAAACTTCCCAAAGAGAAAATGAAAAAATGCAGAAAATCTTCTTAAAAGCATTTTAGTTGAGGTGGGATTTCTCCCAATGTGAAAACTAAATTGACAAGTAAGGAGTAACTCTTGAAGAGGAGAGCTGTGGCTGGACCCTGTGCACAATGGAGAAGCCCCAATAAAGCCCACTGACTTGACCTGCACAGGGTGCATCTCTGCCCTGTTAGGAGGGAGCAGGTGATGTTGATGAGCAGCTGATGCAGCTGACGGAATTCGAACCACAGTGAGCACCATGCCTGGGTGGTGGCTGCTGCAGGCTCCTGGGCAGGACAGGGACTTGGGATATCTGGTGGGGCTACAGTGTCTGGGAGCCTGTTTTATTCTTTTCTTTTTCTGTTTTTACACAGTTTTGGTTTTGGAATCATGACTTTGACATCTCAAGAAAAAAACTACTCAGGTGAATGATTCTTCACTTTGGTTTTCCATTTGTAAATAATATCACACACCTAGTGTCACACATTTTTTGACTGTGACCATTTCCATTTGTTCATACAAATGACTTGCATCACTTCACCCTTTCTAGAGGGCTGAGTATCTCATCCGTCAAGTGAAAAAACAGACCTAGAGAACTACAGCCAGCTTTGTCCTCAACTCTTCAGACAGCAGGTGCACAGTCAGAATATGGCCAATGCTGTTTTTCTCAATATTTTTGATCATATAATTACAGTTGCAAGGTTTTTTTTTATTGAATGCTATCAGTTTAGATAAGTCTTTTGAGTTGATGTATGTCATCTTTTATTTTCTTAAATTTTAACCTCAATGATTATTTTTAAAAATCCATAACAAGCCCAGCCAAACTACTCTGAGTCCCACTAAAAGTGTAGCTCCCAGCATTCATTTCTAAATTCTAATTAGGACATTTCAAGCTGTTTATGATGGTCTAATAGTGCTGGTTTAAAATTTGCCTGAAACAGTCTTAAAAGAGGCCTCTATACATCCAGGCCTATTCTTTTAGCAGCAGAAATGGGAAAATTGCTTTTGAGAATCAGAGCTTCCCAACCAAATCTATCTTTAGGAATTGTCTGAATTATCTCTTTATGGGGTTTAGTCCCAGTTGGTTTTCAATGGATGTTATCAGTTTACATGGAGAATTACTAGTCTCAATATTAGAATATGGGTTTGGGGTGAGTGCTGTGGCATTAATTCAGTTGAATCAATTTGGCAAGCCGAAGATTTGGCTCTCCAAAGTCTTTTAGTGGCTGTTCTGGATGATTATTGACTGAATTGAATATGGTATAAATGATGACTTGTAATGAGAATAAGAACAACATAAATAATTTTTACATAATTACAATTTATTTTGTTTTTCTGATTAAAATATGATTCATTACCTTCATGGAAACTTTGCAAAGTCAGAAATACTAAAATTAAAATTCTAAATACAGATATACTTACTATTAATTTTTTTTTACACTGCAAACATTTTAATGATTATTGTTGAGCATACATTTTGGAAATTTTTTACTTCAAACTATCAACATTTTAAGGTTTATTTTATAGCAAAAAAAAATTGATCTTTCCCCCACTGTTGAACTCCTAGCTCATGCAAATGTATTTCTTTGTTGGCAAGAAGTGCTGGCATTAAAATATGAGCATCTCTCTTGTCAGTAATAACAATTTTTTAGCAAATGACTGATTATTGCCCTTCCCTCAACCTGGAAGTTGAAAGAAAAAAAAGCTAAAAAGCTGGAAGGATATTCATCTGTCTGTATTCTCATTCCACCAAAGTAGCTGGAACAGGGTTGGGTGCAGAAATAGGAGGAGGAGGAAGAGCAAGTTGGTAGTCCCACCTGTGAGGGTAATGAGTGAGTTTTTCAGGTGGGTTCTCCATGAAAGATATCTGTAAGCCTGAGTTACACTGTATTTTTCTTCATTAGGTTTCTGAGCTGGAGGCATTGTACTGAAAACTTGAAATATATACGGTTATTAAATGGAAAGCATGAAGACAGAAGATGGAATACAAGAGGAAATAGAGATAAGACAGGAATTAGGAAAGGGAAAGTGGCCAATTCCAAAGCATGTGGGAGTGAAGGTAGGCCAGAGTACAGATGATAGTGAAGAAATACTGCTTAGGGAGGACAGGGTGAAGAGCTGTACCCATCCCCTAACAGTGCAGGGGAGGAAGGCTGTCAAGCCACTGTATTCGTTCTCTATAGACATCCTCTTTGAACTTCTGAGATGTGAGCAGAAATCTCTAGGGGCAAGTTAGCACATCATGTGAAGCTTTTTTAGGTAATTCAGAACCAAGATTTAGGGTTCACTTAACAGTAGTTTAAGTAAACATCACTGAAGCCCTTGGCTAGAGATGGGCTTGGGCGGGTGTGGATTGTGCCAATCATTTAGTGCTCATACTACAGCAGGTAGCCATGGAGGTAAAAATTGTGGAGCCGGATTTGAATCCAGGTGTGCCTTTGTCTAGTGGTCCCGCCCTTATTAACACTGGCAGGCCTTGGCTTTCAGGTTCCCCAGTACCACTGCAAAATGCACACTGTTCTAAATGCATTGTTGAAATTTGTTGCAAAAGCCTTCTGAATATGACTGCATCTATTTGTCATTTGGAGAATCTGCCTATCATTAATTGGTAAGTGAGAAAGGACTTTGATATTTTAAAGGAAGTTAGTGTGTCTTAATCTGATAAAGCCCTACTCTCTACTGTTTAAAGGATCAAACTACAACCACACTGGCAACCAAAAAAAACCTTGAGCCAGCTTCAGGAAGAATTCCCCTTGTACTCCCTGTGTGAGGAAAGGAGAGTCATTCACTTAGCAGTACTGTCACAGCCCTGAGGTAGCTCCTGTGTTCCCAACAGCCAGCGCGCTTGCCTCTTAACAGCATTTGAGAAGACAAATGTTCCCTGTGCGAGGCTGCAAATGGATTAAAGCAGTGTTGATCCTCATCTGTCAGAACAATTAACATGAGTAAAACACTTGCCCTACTTAAAGCAGATGGAAGGAGAGGAGGGTGGGGCGGAGAGGCCTGCTCTGTGGTACCGCTCATAAGATTAATGTGGCTCTACGGGCAGCGGAGAGCCCTGGATTTATTTTTCTGAACATAATATGGATTTACAGGGATGTCAGTTACTGCTGAAAGCAGACTGTGTTCCTAAAGGGTCTCTGTAGGGTATTGAATGAGGCACCTAAGAAGTGAGGCTGTGGGGGATGGGGAGTGAGCTAGATGTACAGCATTTTTAACAGTAAAGCGTGACTTGTGGACCACTTTGTCCTTCTTTTATGTTGAAGCTCTGCCGAATTCAAGGCTTAATAATAACCTGGCTTCTTAGAGGATATATAGATATTGCTGTAAAACTTACAAAATAAATGGAGTAGTAGAAAGATGTGACTATAGTTACTTCAGACCACAGCTCTGCAGGAAGAGTGCAAATCCCCCTTTTTTTCTATTCCAGTTAGGTCCGTGCTACAGGGTCAGAGGAACAGAAAATAACACATTAAGAGAGAGATAATTAGCAGGATTTTATTCTTTGACAGCAGAAATGGAATGAGGAAGTGGTTGAGATTAACACAGTGGTTGAAGACAATAGAGTGAGAAACAGTATTTACAGGAGGGCTCAATGAAGTTTTAATTATAGTGAACCCATCCTAAGAAGGGAATCTGGCTGCTGGCAGAAGTGGAGCTGTTATACAAGGGCCAGATTTAGGGGCAGGGAGGAGGTGCTTGTTGAGTGAGCACTTATCATGGCAGAGCAGGTCAAGAATCTAGAATTCCTTCAGTTATTCTCCCCCAAAACATCCCTCATATGAAAATTTTCTACACCAAGTCCCTTTTCCCTTTGTTTGCTTTCTTGTCTCCCACCCATGGGGAAAAGGTCACAGCCCTATGCTGCCCCATCATGGCTTTTCTGTTTATTTTTGGCACCTGGCCACCTTGCTGGACACACTGCTGTGCTCTTCAGGGTACTTCAGTGGTCCCCTTGCACTGTGTCCTATTTCTGAACTGGGCAGCTGAAGGGTTAGAGTCTTGGTTCTCTGAGAACGAAGAATAACTGCAGGTACATCTCTGCAGGAACCTCTTCCACCTGCGTGGTGCCCATCTGAGTTCCATTTGGCAGCCTCTCTTTCCTTCTTGGGCCTCCCTGTCACCACTCACTTCCTCCTTCCTTACTTTAGTCCCTCTGTCCACCAGGGAAGTGTTCTGACTTGCAAGCCCTACTTGTTTCCATTTTTACACTAGCTACTGTTTTCACTGTGGACAGGATCACTAGGATAGACTCCTTAAAGGTTCTTTCACATAGCAAAATAACCTACTAAAATAAAGAGAAAAAATATGCCCAAAACAGAAAAATTAAGAAAAGCATATTTTATATCTGCTACTGTATTAAGTTAATGAAAATTACAGGGTAATCTAAATGTAGGAAACTATAAATGTAGTAAAATTAAGGAAACTATAAAGTTAATTGCATTTACTCAGGCATTAAGAGTACTCATGTGAAGACTACATGTATGTACCAACTTGGGAAAAACCTTATAAAATAACACTTAGCAATGTGTATATACTATGATTACAGCTTTTTGAAAAACAAAAACAGGTTGGTTGTACTGTTGTACACTTGTAATCACAGCTACTCAAAAGGAAGATGGCAAGCTAGAGACCAACCTATACCCAAAAAAAAAAAAAAAAAGGCTGAGGGTATAGCTTAAAGTTAGAGGACTTTCCTAGCATGCCCAGTCTCCAGAACTATTAAATATGAATAAATACCCCCAATTCCCCACAAATATATAGATTCAGAAGTAAAAAAGCACCCTTGAGAAATGTAATCAAACTTGGGACCTTGCACTTGTGAGGCAGGCACCAGTACCACTGAACTAAAGCCCCAGCCCTGTTGTGATTTCTTTACATAAGATGGTTTTAGTGGTAAAATATACTTAATATTGAGATTTAGCTCAGTGGTGCCACTGACTGCCTTGCAAGCACAAGGTCCCAAGTTCAATCTCCTGTACCAAAAAATTAAAATAAAAAATATATATTTCATATTAACATTGTTTATAATTGTAAGCAGAATTATAGCATTGGTTTCAACACTCCCTTTTGTTTTTAGATCCTGTGACTAAGGTCACAGGTATGACCATCTAGCCCTGGTTTGTTTGACCCTATGTACCTCAGATTTGGTGGGATGGTTTTATAACTATTGCCAAAAGTCCACACTGTGCAATAATGCGAATCACACAGTGACCTCCAGTATCTAATTTACCTTTTCCATAGTCCCATTGCAAAGAAATTGAGTAGCATTACTCTTTAATGTGTGTTTGTTCAGTACCTGCTTTGTGGTAGGCACAAGGTGTATATTGTAAAGCTGCCAGACACAACCCCAGTCTTTAAAAAGTACATAGACCTGGACAAGAAGGCCAATGAAACAGGGCCATTGAGGTGTGATCAATGCTGTGAGGGAAGTGAACAGGATGCCCCAAGTGCTGCCCACTGGTGAGGAAGTCTTTCTAGAGGCCACCCGAAGATAGCATGGGGTAAGGAGGGATGTTGTTCTTAGGCCACACTGAGGGATTTGGACTTGGCTAGAGGGTAAAGGGCAGCTGCTGAAAGGCAGTGGTTGTTGGTCCTTTAGCAAGAGAAGAATATAATCAGAATTATATTTCAGAAATGTTCACTTTGACTTTGGAGAACAGATTAGGGAGCAGACTGGAGATAGGAAACTGGCTAAAACGCTGTTTCCACGATACAGGTATATAACCTGGCCCTTCACCCTTATTTGCTCATTTAATGAAGCTGTGTTGCTGACAACATGGTGGATGTGTGGAATGGACTGGCTGAAGGGAAAAAGGCAGATTCAGGTGGTGTAGGTTGAGGATGTCCTTATATCAGATTCAGAGTTCTGGAAGACGACTGGTTACACAAGCCTGGACTACAAAGGAGTTCTTCCCTGTGCTACTGGACACTGAGATCAATGTTTTTCTCTTGTGTGTAGAGGAAATGTTAGAGCTTCAATAATAAATATCTTTTCCCCTGAGAATTCTGCTGACACAAGTTGTCTTTGGATTCCCAAGAACTGACTACACAGCTCCAAGAACTTTTCAAATTTGAGAGTTAGCTTTGGTACTCAAAAGTGCACTCTTCTCAATAGAACAGAGCTATTATCACCCTTATTCTGATCACAACTTGAACTCTGTGTTGTGATCTCCTTTGTTTTTAATGTGGTATTTTAATGTACAAGCAAAGGGCGTTTGGGAACTTTTTCTTATAATGAAATCTAAAAGCTCAGCTACTTACCCATTACAGCAAACACCTTGCTGAGAGACCATGAAAACAGAATTCTCTCTTGAATTTTCAAATGGATACTTAAATTTGACTTTATTTAAATGATAAAATTATGTCCTTGAAAAATCAGCACAGGATGTGGCTATGTATAATTGAGAGAAAGTGGGGTTTTTTTTTTTTTTTTCCCGCCTTGCTGATTGGAGTAAAAAATACAGGATGGGGGCAAGAAAGGAGGAAATATCTAGGGCAGTGGTTTTCAAAGTTTTTCTTCCTTTTATATTTAGACCCATGCTGATAACACATTTAATTTATTTCAAGATCCACTCATAGATTATGATTCATAGGCTGAAAACACCCACAAAGTGTACTCTAGTAACGGCTGTGATGATTTTATCTCTTCCGTAAAGTTGAATATATTTTAAAGTATATTATAAGGAATAGCATGTGGGTGATCTTTAATTTACCTTCCAGGGTACTCCACAGCAGGCTTGAAAACTTATACAAACCTCACACAATGTCCTAAACATGTTCCTGAGCAACTCAATCAAGGCCTTCTAAAGTCCAATAAATTGTGGTCCCCATAGCATCATCTTGTCACTGCTTCCCCTCTAATTGAACACTAACTACGGTGATCTGATTTGGACTGTCCCTGTCAGCCGTGCCACTCTCTGAATAGGTAAATTAACTCAGTCTTCCTGGAACAGACCCAAATGTTGAGAACCATTGAGGATCTTTCAAAAACAATTTGGTTTATTAGCTCTGTCTTGAAATAAGCAGAATAAATAAGTCCCTGAAATAAAAGGAAAACTAATTGTAGTACCTCTCTGTAGCTTAGAGTCATCTGAGTTTGTCTCGTGTGTCCTAATGAGGTTCATATTTTGGTTCTACATTTGTTAATTCTGAGGTGATTTTACATTTGCATTGTTAATACCCCTTTTCCCACATTTTTTCATATATCTATTTTCAAGAATAATTTATTAACCTTTCCTTTCAAGTCACAAAAAGAAATTTGCCATGAACAAGCCAACTCAATCCCCTTCCCGTAGTTTCTTAGCTACCTCCTTAATCAAGAGTTAACAACTTGGTGTTTTTCAATACAGACCTAAGCTACGAAATAAATAAATATTTATATATGTAATAAACCCTTTTATGACAAGTGAGATCAACCTATGTATATCCCCAGCTTAGCTTTTTTAAAACCTAACAATAGATTATAATTTTCTCTTCAGAGATTTGTAGTAGATAGATCTCATTCTTTTTCATGGTTGCAAAATGTGGATTTACTAGTTTATTCATTTGTTCTTTTGTAGATGAGAATGTATTTAATTTTTAGCTCAGTTGTCATTACTACAGTGAGAACTTTGTAAGTGTAGCGTAAAAGTAGTAAATTGGCAGATCAAAAGACAAGCTCTTTAGGTGTCAAAGGACTGCCATGCAGGTAGTCCATAGCTGCAATTTAGATACAATCTACCATGAGTTCTTCCATTCTCCACCAGCAGATAAAGTTTTAATAGCTGAGTCCCTTCAGCAAGGAGCTGGGAAGAGGATAATGTTTCTCTCTGTACATCCCTGTCCTAGGCCGTTGCTTTTTTTGTCATCTCTCTCCACATTGAGTCTAGGATGTTTTAAG
Organism: Fukomys damarensis; assembly: GCF_012274545.1. Classification (NCBI taxonomy): domain Eukaryota; kingdom Metazoa; phylum Chordata; class Mammalia; order Rodentia; family Bathyergidae; genus Fukomys; species Fukomys damarensis. The sequence goes on along the minus strand of NW_022900921.1, from coordinate 31,763,682 downwards.
GCAGCTTGCTAACCTCTCCACTTTCCTATGGCAATGGTACGTTTCACTCTAGACAAGTTTCTGTAGTTCTCAGCCATGTTGATTGTAGTTCATCTTAATCTATCTGATTCTTTTGCCCTCTGTAGTGCTATTGCAGTCTTTTAGGAGGTTGGAACTGGTTGTCATTAGTCAGAGTTTAATGCTGTAGGCCTTAACGTCCTGTACTTACACCTCTGCTCATTTTATACACGCAAAGTACATTCAAGGCTACAATGGCATTTTAGCTATTTTGGGTTAGAAATACTAAATAAGACAAGTGTTCTAAGCCACTAGATTGTAATCATTCATTAACATAGAATATATTGAGAAGCAAAACAGAAATAATATTTATTATCTAGAATTTGTCTTCTAGGTTAAGGAGCGCCTCTACAAAGAAAATTATAATTGTTGCATGGAATGTCTGTGTTATTAAGATTCAGTCTTATACATGACCACTGATTGGGGGGAGAATAGAAGTTTACTTGTGTTAGGACTCAAGGTTTTACAAGATTAAAAACACCTTTTACCGTGACTTTATGTTTATCTGCAAGAAAAAAAAAATAGCTAAAATACTAGTTTTGGAAAACAAAGGTGAAATTTTATAAAATACAATATTAAATATTCTATTATAATGATCTAAAATAATATTAAACATTTAGCTATAGCTATTCAGTAGTACTAGGGCAAGCATTAAATAAAAACAACAGTTTGATTTAGAATTTACATATGTTTTGAAATGCCAGATGAATTAAAAGTTTCTTAAATGACCACATTTTTTAAAAATCACACTGAAAAACTTAAAGATAACTACTTCATTAGAATGAAGTAGAAAAAAGCTTTCTAAATAAGAGCAGAGGGAATATTTATAAAGGCAAAGTTTTATGGGGACAACAAAAAAAAGCACAGATATAGAAATTGCTATATAAATTGAAAGATGAACATCCAATGAGGAAAGAATATTTGCAATATATATGGTGAAAGGCTAATATCTGTAATACACATTAAATGCCAAGAGATCAACATCCTGTCAAAATAGGCAAAGAACATGGACAAGCAATGTAAAAAAAATAAATCCACATGCCCAGTAGATTTATAAAAAGAAACTACCCTCAAGTAACCAAGAAAAGACTAAACATCATTTTGAAATCATTAAAAAAAATATTTAAATGATATATCTAGACTTGTTCAAAGTGAAGTAGAGATAGCTGGCAGAAGTGTGTATTCCAAATGCTTTTGTGGGGCAGGTGCCAAGAGTTTTGGTTCAATAACTTAGTTTCCATGAATTTGTCCAGAGGCTCTTCACTGTAGACCAGGAAAATTGGTTAAATATCCAGTAATTTGTTGCTGGCTAAATTATAGTACATCTGGCAAATAAGTGGTTATGTTAAGATGGATATTTGCCATGGGCTGGGTCTTGCTACTTGCAGGCTATTTTGTTCTGGGTTGTGTCATAGTTTCAACATGGTGGGAAAAGTAAAAATCTCACATCTTTTCAGTCAAGCAAGGTTTGAATGGGAAGAGATGTATACATCAAAGTAAAGTTTTCCAAGCTACAAAGCTACAGGAAATAACAACTTGAGGCTAAACCTGTATAGTATAAAGAGAAAATGAAGCATATTCTACACCCAAGTCCAAGCCTCTGCCTGGGATGTTAAATAACTTTAATAGGGTGGTGAGAAATGTGTATTTGCATTGTTTTGTGGTCTCTGGGACAGAAACTTTGCAGTGATCTCTGACTCTTGTCTGAAGTCATCGCGTGGGACTTGATCAGTACCAAGTTAGATACCTGGACTGTTCGAGCTGAACTATGTTGACTTTATATGAACTGTCCATTGGTGTGTGCCTCTGATTTCTTCCACTTTGGGCCGCAGAGAAAAGGAAAAGGATCCTATGTATTCTATAGAATCTTTGCCCTGGACAGCTTTCCTAAAAGTTTTAGTTTTTAGTTTTTACAGTCAAAATATTGTACTGCTGGTTTAAAAAACAAAAAACAAAAAACAAAACAGTAGATCCAACAGAGAAGAGAGTGCCTTCCTCCTTTGGGAGTTCCTGCAACAGAGCCAGCTACCTGTGAGTTCTAGGACTTCTTAGTGCGACAGGCATTATATGTGGTGCTCTCTGTGCCTACAAACCTCGGTTTCTGGAGAGTTCCTCTGCCTCAGTGGGTGCTGTTCTTGGGGGCTGCCAGATAACGACCTGTGAAGTGATGCATGGCACAGAGCCACCACTTAAATTTTCTGGATTAAAGACTGTATTTTTGCCCTCATCGGCTAATTTCCAGGCAGGAGTATGAAGACATTTTGGGGTAGAGATGTAAGCAAGTTGATTCCAGAGTGATGAAACAATTCTAGTTTCTGTGCTTTAGTCTCTAGATTCCAGAGAATGGCTCCTGGAAACTGTCTTGTATTATTCTGTAATTATGCTCCTCAAAACTTGTGTCAGGATCTTCTTTATGGATATTGGCCATTATGACTAGATATTTTGTGCTGAATGCAGATTCCTGAGTGACTACCCAGGACAAGGTCATAAGTCCCTGCAAAACAGAAACAGCTCAATGTTGTATCCAGTGCCTTTGGAGCTAACACACAGGGTACACACACATACTCAGCATTTTGGTGTGTGTTTGTGGGGGTCCCAGTTCAAGACGCAGAAAACACAGTATAAGAGCCAAGCACACTCTGCACTTTGGGAGACTCTATTATCTTAAAGTTCTTAACAGCAACTGAGCCAACAAGGTCCAGATATGACAAGCAGCTTCAGGTATTGTCTTTAAAGATCAGTATTCCTGAAGGCTCCTTTACTTATTCTGCCACTACTGATGCCATTCGCCAAGCGGCTACCATCCACGAAATGGCTTCACATCAGACTTTGTGCTGGCAAGAATAATAGAGTATTATTTTTAAGAACCCAAATAAGGGTAGTAACATATAAAGTCCACTAACTTCAATTGTATCAAATCACTTTTTTATAGTACTTGTAACTTGAAACACTTCTATGGTACCCCCCCCCCCAGTTTCCCTGGGAAGTGAGTAGCGTAGACATTAGCATCCACAGAACCCAGAAGTAGACCTGAGATGCTTTAGTGACAGACTTACAACCAAAGGTTATCAAGCTTCCCTCCATTTCTGCAGATGTGGTTTATCAGAATCTTTTAGAATAGAACTTCTTGCCTGAGTAGAAAAAATGCTACACTTCCCAATGCTAGAGAGAATGATGATTTTGCTTTGAGATAGAAATAAAATCCATTTTGTCCATTGAAGAAAGGACAAAAATTGATAGAATAAAAGAACCGCTTATGAACTTTATTCCTTTGTCCTTAAACTAAATGTTGCAAAGAAAAAAAATGTAATTAAGATACAACATTAATTATTTCTGCCTAAGAAGACCAGGCCTGCCAATGATCTTGTTTTTTAAAAAAGAAACAAATTCCTTTGTTTATCTTACTGAAAATTTTAGGGCTTTTGCATTCGATCATATACTGTTTATCCATCAAATTCTGTTACAGTAGCTGTAGCTGATATATCATGTACTTACCATCCCTAGAAGAAAGTACTTTATTTAACCACAGTGAAGTTGGGCAATGTGTAAAAGCTGAGGCAGAATAGAAAAGTTATCATTTATCCTGATCTCTCAAGCAGTGCACTTCACTAGCTGGTCTTTCAATTGCCTCTTGCTGCCTGAATAGCTACTGTTAAAGAAATGAAGCATTTTGTTTTCTAGACAGCCCTCTGATTGTTCTCTACAAACACTCACACTGAAGTGCCTGGTTGCACCACGTTCTGTTTTTCTCCCAGGTCGTCCCACAGCAGTTCAAAAGGTGACTTGTTCTTGGAGAAGAAAGTAAATCCAAGCGTTTGAAGAAACCTACCCTGTACCCTGTATCTCTCTGTGATAGAATGTGACCCACATAGAATTTCTGAGCTTGACCATTATCCCCTTGGCTCTGCTACTGAGCAGTTTGACTGGGTCTGAATGAGAGAATTCTATTTTCCAGAACAACCTGTAGTGGTTTGTCAGTCCACAGATACTGTCCAACCATTTATCTAAATACAAGCACTCCTTGGCTGTGCTGGTTGGATGGTGTGAGGGTGACATTGTAGAGAACAATGCAAGGTGAAAGCTTCACATAACTGGGTGCAAAAATGGTCTTCCAGGGGGGAGAATCCATTTTCCATTGCCCCCAAAATACTTGTAGGTGGTGCCTATGGCTGCAGCATTTACACTGAGATAACTGGCAGATTACACTTTCCCCTCAAAGTTTGCCACAAAAATCCCGCTTTTAGTATTTTTGTATCACTCTAGTATATCAATAGTCTTTGAAAACAATAGACATCAATCTATTTGTAGCATCCAGTTTTTAGTAGTGGCATTTATGTTGACAAGATATAGTAATTCTCTATTGCTGTAAAGGAACTGCATTTTTTTTCCTAAACAAAAAATGTTAAAAGACACATTTTTAGAAACTATAACATTTATTCTTTAACTGTCTCATTCTTGTCTTCTTCTGGCTTTCTTGGCTTTCTTCAGAATTAATGGCTGTGTACGTGGCATATCCATTCAATTTCCTCTTTCCCCTGACGCTTTGGATTCCCTTCCATTTCCACTTTCCCTCTCTCTCTCTCTCGTCTTAGCCATGAAACAGCAGCACACTGCAAATCCATCTTTTTCCTCTGCCTCAGGACAGAGGGCAGTGAGTCTTGGTTGGTGGCAGTTCTAAAATGTGTATGCAGGAGGCAGCCATGAGGTTCTGAGCTTCAGTTCGAGGAATAGGATGGGAAGCTTATCTTAGAGCTCCATTTGCTTACGCAGTCTTTGCTGCACCTTCGATTGACTGTGCCTTTCCTGTGGGAGAATTGGAGGATATTTACAGGGGCTGAAGTCTCTTTAAGCTGTTGCTTGCTATTTATTTAATTTGAATTTAGGGGATTTTTTCTTTGCAATAATGAAATTAGTTTTGTGGACACGTCCATTCCTTATCTCATATTTGTCCTATTTCCCCTACCCTGCCTACTAGGAGGCTTCATTAAAAAGCCAGAGACACAATGGAGCAACATGAGTTGCTCTGGTGTGTCCCCATTGTTCAGACCTGGAGACTCAGAATTCTATACACTGCAGGGATTTTGTGCAGGTAGTATATTCCAGAACTTGAACTCACCACAGGTGAGATTTGCTTTGTATTATCTTTCATAGCATAGACTTATCATTTAGTATACTCTTATTTGGAAATCTTTACCTTGTGAGGTACAGATAATCGTTGCTTTTTAAAACCAAGCTTTTAAAAAAGTATTAAATATCTTCATCTTTGTCCATAAAATATAGTGGGGGAAAGAAATACAAGGTTTTTTTTCCAAAGAACAGACTGTGTGATGTACTTGTCTAAATGGATATAAAGGTACTTGTGACACCTGAAATTTATCTGGAAACATGCGTGTTTTCAGCAAAATTTTAATGCTCCACATGTAAGTTATAAATGCCTTATCTAGCTGCTATGTTGATACAAACATGTCCCAAAAAGCTTAACTCCAAATATTGGCTTGTTGTGGCATTGCCTTAGTGTAATATTGCACTAGTATATGAAACAACTAAAGAAAATTCAGTGTAACCTTGTTGCTTTATGAGGGTCTTCTCTGTGTTTCCCCAGGAACTGATTTGTTTTTGCACTTTCTCTTTTTGAACATAAAGCTACTGCCCGAAAAGAATGTAATACCTGGAACAAGGTAATTTCATTGATTAACTTATAAAATCTTGAGACTATAGGCAAGTTCTGACTATTTTAGATTTTCTTTAGGGAGTGGTCGGTGTAGATTAGGCATCCTTGTGGGTACAGGTTGTTTTAAAAGTGTATGAAATGTTGACTCTGTTATGTTTCAAATTCAAATTGATGATTCTTCTCTTGGCCTTTTTACTTGAACCTGTTTCAGGGTGAGAGGGGGAGAGCTTCTCCTTTATCACACAGTCCTATTGCAGTTGCTTTCTGGGTATCCCGGGGCCCTGCAGGTGTGTAAATGCCACAGCTCTCAGGCTGCCACAGCAGGGAATGAAGCGTGCACATCTGTGCTCCTGTTAATGATGCCATGTTAGGTTTCTCAACCGGGGTTTAAAATGAAAAGGCTAATTTCACGGTGCGTGTGCTTCCCTCAGAATAACCTCCGGTTTTCCTTGCCATGTGAGAAGAAATGCCCTCCCTAATTTCTCTGACTCACCTACTCACCTTTTCGCCCCAGTACATCTGTGGGTGTAAAAGGAGAGGATCATCAGAATGGAATGAATTTTGGGAAGCTGCAGACTAAACCCCCAGGCAGGATTATATCCACACTGTCCCAGAGAGGTGAGACTCAACTCCTGTCTGGTTTTTGGAGAGAGTAATTCCATAACCACTGCTCTACCTTCTAGCAAGTAACCTGCTTCACTGTCAGGAAAGTCATGCAGAGCAGGCCCGAATCCTCTGCACCTAAACACAAACCATTATCTCTTTCTGTGCGGGCCAGTGAGCCCTGTTGGCAGTCATGCTGAGCTTATCCCCAACTGCTACTTTGCCCTCATCCTCCTTGTCTCTTAAGATGTACAGTCGCATTTCAGATTTGTGGTGGTTCTCAGGAGCCTAGAACTAAGCCTGATATTTTTTGCTGAGGGGGGGAGACTTTGGATTTATAATCCTGTCTGTCCATTATAAAATGATGTTTGCATTCGAACTATAATATCACCGATACTTTTTTCATAATTAGCATTTCAAATATTCTGATCTTACAGGGTAACTCTTTGGGGTCTCAGAACCTTTCATCTGAATATAAGGAAAAAGTTCCTTCAACATATTTCCCCAGTCCTATATTTGAATCCTGTGTCTAGTGATTATAATAGTGTAAACTTCCTTAGCATTGAGGCTTTGCTGTGATGATTGGGTGAGTTTTGTTTTTTGTATTGTTGAAACTGTAGTATTTCTGTTTGCTGCCAGACTTAGGCTTTCATTTGACAGTTTTATCTAGGTTGGAAATGTTTTATTCCTGAATACACTTGAATTCTTTAATAGTTTTTTGTGGGTTTTTTTGTTATTGTTGTTTTTTTCCTGTTCACTGCCTTTCTGTTTTCAGGAAACAAAATAAAACAGCCTCAGGAAGTCTTTCTGTTTGCATTCGAGTGCTATGTCTACAAGGAGATAAGGGGCAAGGAAATCAAGGGTGAGGTGTTGCCTCTCCTGTGGCACGTTAGGACTGATTGGCTGAGCCTCATGAACTTGGGGGGAAAACATGCAGCTCTCTCTTCTCTTCCCTTCCCCCTTTATAAGCACAAATAACCCTGTATTATGGGAAGAAAGAAATGCCATTACCAAAAATGTAAGATGGAGCACATTGCTTTTGGGAGACACTGTCATTTATGTTAATCCAAAAGCTTCCCACCTCCTTGAGCAACCAAACTGTTTCCCTGCCACCCTCATGGAGTTGGGTCTGTAGCAATGCGTAGGTTTTTTGACAGCCACATGTTACGGGCTAGAGAGAATATGGTGCCTTCCCATTAGGAAAGCCTACCAGCTAGAGAAAGTCATAAACAATTGATGAGTATATCTACTCAAAGGAATGTTTCTGTCATCAGCTCACCAGCATGGCCTCTTTATTCTTTGTGTTGTTTTTCTAAGGGTGTTAGACTCCTCCAACAGCAGAAGGGTGCAGATGTAGGAAACCTCCTTTTAACCTTGGCTGTCCACTCTGCCATCTGTGAGTTCTGCCACCATGGCTGCAGTATTTTATTAACTTTAGTTAGCCCATGAAATGAAGAGGGGAGGAAAAAAAAAGAGAATAAATCAGTTTATAAGAGAGAACACTGGCAAGGCATTATGCAATAAAATGTGTTCCTTGTAGGTGAGGGAGGGAGGGGAGAAAGCTCCATACTGTGTACTAAAATAATGCTGAGCTGTTGCATACCTATCCAGATTGCTATTGTGTTGTGGTTTCCAGATACAAAGGTGGGAGGACAGGCTGCCTTTGAGGGAGAAGCAGCTTAGTACAGGAAAGGAAGTGGAATGCTGTCTAGCCTGACTCAGACCACAGGGTGTCATTCTGTTCTGGGGCTCACTTGCATCGCTTGCAGCTTTCATCTGAAATTCTGACATATTTGGGATTTGGCTGGGGATTAGGATTTGCTCCCAGGCCCTGGCCAGGCTGCACTGGCAGATGGTGGAGGGCACCTGCTTTGGTAGGCGCATGATTCGCTTGTATGAATGAGGACTTTATGGGGAGTACAGCCCCTGATTGTCTACAGCGTTCAGGCTGCTTTCACCTGCGTGCTGGCTGCTTTTCTGTAGCACTAGGCATTATCAGCACAAGTCCATAGGAGCTTCCTGAAGCTTCCTTCTAGTACCATTAGCCTTTTCTGCCTTGAGTAACACTGATGTGAAACATCTGGAGCTGGGCACCTTCTGAGACTGTAGTCTTGGCTTTCCAAACTCTTCTTTGGCCTACACTGGATACACAGTGTCAAAATGTGTGGCCCTGGGCACCCCTGGTATATGAGATGTGACATTGCTAGATGTGATAGGCCAGCTTGGAAGTTTGTGGTGTTAAGTACTAGAAAATCTGTGTCTTCGTTTCCTAGTAATCCAATGAGTAATCCTGGTATTCTGTAAAATGAGGTCATCGTAGCACCTGTAGCACTGTATTACTGTGAGGATTCTGTGGAAGCCCTTTTAAAGTGATTAGCTGGCACACGGGAAGCACGGAAGGCAGAAATCCTGTGGGGCGCAGTGCTTGCTCATGGGTACCATTTATCAAAAAGAACGTTCCCATCCCAGACCCTTAAAGAATGAAGGGTTATTCTGGAAATTTGATGATTTAGAGAAGATGTTATTGATACAATGATTTATTTGGAGAGTTTGAAGTATAGAAAAGAGTTCATTTGGTTCTACCTATGGAGCTAGGCCGGTGGGGAGAAGTTAAAAGGAGGCAATTTCAGGGTCACTGTGTAAGATTAAATTTGCAAATGATTATATCCATCTAAGAGTGAACAGGCTTGGCTGTCTGGGGTTGCTAAGATTTGGATTGCATAGTCATATAACCACCTGCAGATGTGTGATAGACAATATTCTGGCAGCACTTGGGCTGTTGGACAAGAGCGTAGCTAATGATCTTTCCAACTCCCACATTCTGAAAATTCTGTTTTATTTCCCTGAGTACCCTGGGAGCTTTGTGGGCAAGATTACACATTGTACTTATTTGTATTACCCATAACACTTTGTAAATAGTGTCAAGAAAAACAAAAACAAAAAGAATTGCATAATACTAATATATGCTTGTGATAGAAAAAAAAGATGCAGAAACATTGTCTGCAATCACCATACATGAGGACAGCCTGGAAAGGCTGCTAACATTTTGGTACTTGGCTTTCAGGCTTCCTCTCTTCCTCTCCCCTCCCCTTGTTTTTCTTTTTCTGGGAGGAGGAAGTTTGTGGTACCAGGCATTGAAGTCAGGGCTTTGCGCTGAGCAACATCTCCAACCTATTTTATTTTTTAAATTTTGAAAAGAGTCTCACTAATTTGTCCAGGCTGGGCTCAAACTTGTGATCCTCTTACCTCAGTCTTCCAGAGTTCTAGTATTACATGCATGTGCCACCATGCCTGGCTCAGACTTCTTTATAAGTAGTAGATATTTTGGGCAAAAATTGTATTGTATGAAGCGTATTGTTTGCCATAAGCTATTTTAAATGTATTTACTTAGAAAAATGCCTGACAGATGTTTTCAGGTGTTGGAAGTACGATTTAAATGTAAGTTAATCTGTATTTTTTAATTTTCTAAATATATCTGTTCAACAAATATCATTTCATGTTGTGCTGCTTATGGTTCACTTTGTTTGTTGGTCACTTCTCCAGGGTGTTGACATTTCTATCTTCTTGGAACTCATATTCAATGGAGCAGTGAGTCAACAGTAAACTTGTAAAAAGTCAGGTAGTGGTGAGTGTTAAGAAAAATAAAAGTAAAAGGATAGAAAACAGGTGGAAGAGAAGGAGAACTTGTTCAGGGTGTGCAGTGATGGACATATGTGGCTCAGTGTGAAAGAATTTAGTAGGGCTGTGGGAAACAATTATCAAGTTATGTGTATTTGTATTGTTGACAAGTGAGGGTTTTATGCTCAATCTTAAGTTTATTCAACTAATCACTTTTGTTATCAAGAACAGATTTTTATGTGTGTCCTTAATTAGAGTAAATAATTTCATCCCCTGTTTTTGCCATTAAGGTTTTTTTATGGAATTTCATTGTGACGTCACTGTATTTATTTGACGTGGTTCCTGATCAACTGTTAGCTGAATGATTTGAGCCAGGCAGTGCAGGGTACAAATAAGGCATAAGGTTACCAAAGTTTCCAGGCTTAGAGTCAGTGTTTCCCTGTCCACCTGTGGATCCAGGCAGAGTGCAGAGCCCTGCTGATTCAGGTGCTCATGTTGAAAGGCAAAATGTAGATTAGTATGGACAATGTGTTTCAGGCTCAAGTGTGGTGCAATGCTCTGAGTGCTTAATCAGGGCTTGAGTAAACAAGGAATAGGATAGTCACCTACCACTGCTTTCAAAGCCCAATTGTATCCTCACACTTTTCAGGAGGCCAAAAAGGTGGCATCATGGTCATCATGATTAGGCTAATAATGGTCATTTTGGCTAAACTGCCAGCTGGTAGTGTGGTTAAGAGATTTACCTGCAGTATATCATTTAATCCTCACGACTCTGAATGATGAGTATTGTGCCCGGTTTACAGATGAGTACATTAAATCTTGAAAAGTAAAACAGGTTACCCAGGGCTGCGCTACTCCAGAACTCAAGTTAATTTCTGCTTTCAGACAAAGCCTTTGTCCCAGCCCCCCATACTGGTTTCTTCATTGTTCTCTCAATGTCTAAATATATCTGTTCAACAAATATCGTTCCATGTTGTGCCATTTATGGTTCCTTTTGTTTGTTGGTCACTTTTACCCTCTTTTACTTCTACTCTCTCCCATCTTCTTCTCTTTTTGAGAAAGAGCTGAACCAGATTGGGATGCATGTTGGTTGGATTTAGGGTCTTTTTGAAGGGGAGGTTTGGACCTAGAAATCATTCTTCCTTCTGTTTACACACAGTGCTTTCTGATGCAATCAGTACAGCCCCACGAGGAAGCAAATGTGGAGCAGATTGAATTGTATTTCCTCTGTGCTTTGCTGGTGCTTTGGATTAGCTGCACCAGCGAGCAGTGAGGGGCCCAGCAGTTGGCAGCCGTGCCTGCGCTAGAATGGAGCCATGTTCTGGAATCGAGCGTTTTAAAGTTATGTTCTTTAAATGAAAAAATGCAAGCTAAAGTGTCTTCCAAAATTTAGTAATATATTTTAAACAGAAGATAGTGAATATCTGAATGGTTGACAGTTTGGCTATGTCTGCTTAATTGAAAATCTGAAAGCACATGGCTTGAGTGTTGTGTAAAGTTCCTTTGTGTATGTTAATATGTGTGTGCATATGTATGTGCATGCATGTACATACTTGCACTCACAAACACACTCTAAATCTTCGCTTTTATACTTAAAGAGAAAACATTGCCTTCGAAGTAGTAAATAACGGGGGTACTTCAAAGCTCTTTAACCATTGCCATAAACATACTTTGGCCTTTCCTGATCTTTGGAATTTATTGACTGTTTCACCATTAAAGGTACTTGGTTTCTCTAGGATGGGGAATTCAATACCTGCTAAATTGGATCAATATAAAAATTTATGAACACTGCAGGCCTTGTCAGGGAACTCTGTTACTTGTGTTCATATAATTCTCTGTGGGAGTTTCTGCCTCGGGGATCAAATCAGTATTTAGTGTGCTGAAATATTCATGTCCTCTGATTAGCTGGATTTAATTGTTACATCTTCATTTCCATCATGTGTCATTAAGATGCAACCCACCTTGAAATTTAAGTAGGTGCAGCCACTTTATTGCAGTGTCTTTATTTTGTCTGTGTATCCTTCCAAAAAACCTTGTATAACCTCATAATTTTGGTTTCTCTTGAAAATAAAATGATTTATTTTTAGTGGGAAGATACTAAATTATTTTTAAAAGTTACTGTTGCATAAAAGTATTTGTATGATACATTTAAAAATTGCACATGGAATATTTTGCTTAGATTTTTAATTTTTGAAGAGCTAATGGTGGAAATAACTTTTCCTTCCATATAGTAGAATTTAAATAGCATGATCGTTTTCAAGGGCTTTTTCACATGTACTGCAAAATTTCCTATTTAACTTTCTCCATAGATCATGGACATAGCTAGACATTTTTGTCTGATTCTTTCCTGGGTCTGATACCAGCTGAACAAACTGTCTTCTGTTTCTCAAAATGCTGGATGTTTTAAAGAATTAATACATTTTTTTTCCTCTGTGCTAATTTTCCAATTCTGTTTCCCCTCTTTAAAAAATGACCCTTTTGTTTGTGGCCATGCCTCCTCTGCAGTCTCCTAGGTCTCTGCAAGGATCTCAGGATTGCTGTGATACTCTGTTGCACAGTATTCAGTGTGGTGGTCATAAGCAGCCCTGGGGGTGATGCCGACCTGAGCTCTCCTTGTAGTCCTGACGCTCACTCCTGTCCCTCAGTGCCCACCTTTTTATACTGGGGATAACAACGGCATTCATCTCATAAGGCTATGTGAAGAATAATGGAGGAAATGCATTCTACATACTCTGGATAACAATTTGCATTCATTATGCATTCATGTATTAGCTAATAACATTAGCTAATATTACTAGTAACATTCATGTATTGGCTAGTAACATTATGATAGGTTTTATTTTTAGATGAGCATATGTTAACAGATGGCAAAGCATTGAAGGTCATCTTTACAGATGATAGTTTTGGACACCTCTTTTTGGCAATCATACCCTTTTCTGTTTATTTGAGGCAAGGGAAGGAGTGACTTTATGTGGGTCCTGGGGACAGTTGTGTGGCTGCTTTCACAGGTATTACCTGGGACTTGCTTGGTGGTTTGGCACCATCAACTGCGTCAGCTAGCTTTGTACGGGGTTAATTTTTCTTACACATATGGTATCCTAATGTGGTCATGTTAAAAGGGTGTTGGAGTACTATTTTTAAGAAATGGTTTCAACCAGTGTTTAAAGGAGCCACTGACTTTTCAATGAAATTATCAAAGACAAAATGCTGCCATTTTCAGAGTTGATCTAGGACAGAAGTGATTTGCATCCAGTGAACAATCTCGTAGATCTGTTTTAATGAATTTTGTGTTTCAAGACCAAGAACAGCATTTCTGGACACACTGCACAGCAGGTGTCCCTAGCTGGAATTGTAGCAGCAAACAGGCATGCTCAGGCTTGGAAGCCACTGAACAGGCCCGATTGTGTCCATCTGGCAGGGAACTCTGCCCCTTTGCCAGGGGTTTTGTTCTGTGCTATCTGAATGAGCGCCCCGGGGGTGTGGATCATCTTGGAGGGGAAGCGGAATGAGACTGCTTCCTGGTGTGCACTTGTCTCCTGCTGTCAGCAAGGCCAGCAAGCACACAGGCATGCATTCACTCCCTTAAACTCTTGGATTACCATTTGGGAGAAGAAGAAACCTCCTGACAGGGAACCAGGAATCTGAATTTGATGATCCTTATTGCACTGGATCTTAGTTTCATTTCTTCCCAGTGGAGATTGGACTAGATAGTCTTCAGATTCCCCTGCCTGTGCTAAGACTGTACAGGATCCTGAGTGCTCTCTCCATGTCCAGGGAAAAGATGGTTGCCAAGTAGTTCTGTATAAAGTGAAGAAGCTTCCTCAAGTGGTTGAGCTTCTGCAGGTCTTTCCGGGGACCAGTGGGCAAAGAAAGGATGCTGAGCCCTAAGCGCAGAACTTGGGTGCAGTCTGGGTGGGGGGTGTGCCAGGTGTGCACACGTATAGGTCTGAAGCCAGAGGAGTTGAGAGACGGGTGCAAATGCTGCTGTAAGGATAAAAAAAGCACAGGATGGTGGTAGACTTACCCAGATTCCCTCCCAGCTGAGCCCCCAGCTTCTTCACTGCACCTCCTCTGGTTGTGACTGCAATCTCACGGGGACTGCTCATCCCTGAAGATCCTGACCCTGCTTCTCCTCATGTGCCACTCCACTTACCTTCATCCCTCACCCCGCCATCCACTATGTGCACACACACGTGTGCTTGCCCTTCTCAAGCCAAGGGAAGGGAGAGGCATAGAGTTGTATTGCTAAGCAGGCTCACACAGAGCAGTTTGAGCATGGAGCACCTGTGTGTTAATAGCTCTTCTGCTGTTTATTAGTCATCTGCCACTGGGTTGGTGTCCTTACCCCTCCTCTGTGCCTTGGTTTTCTCATTTGTCAGAAGGAATTAACAATACCGATCTCATAGCATTGTGGTGAGTGGATGCTAAACGGGATCCCTGGTACCCATAGCCATTCAGCAAGTGGTAACTATTAATATTACTTCTATTATTATCCAGTGCCTGGAATTCTTAGAACTCTGCAACTGATAGAATTAGACAAAGTTTATGATGTAGTCAGAACCCACTAAGAGTGTATGCTTAATGAAGCTTAGTTGCACTAGTTCCCCTGCCTTTTTTTTTTTTTTTCTTCATGGTACTTGTAATTCAGTCCAGGGCCTTTGCACTAGGGTATATCCCCAGCCTTTTTAAATTTTTTGAGACAGGGCTTCTGTAAGCCATTAAGTTGCTCAGACGGCTCATTCTCCTACCTTGGCCTGAGTCACCTTGCCAAGTTTGGTTCTTCCTTCTTAATGCTGCTCATTGTTATCACTAAAACATAAGGCTTAGCCAAGGCCATCACTCAAGTGCCGGGAGGTAGCCTGGGCCCTGATCCACCATGGGAAGGAGAGCCACGCCAGCTCGCGACCCAGCAGCCATCACTCAAGCGCTGGGAAGGTAGCCACGCAGG
>NW_022900921.1:31743679-31748441 GCF_012274545.1 Fukomys damarensis | reverse complement strand
GATGAGCTGTTTTCTCTGATGTTATGAAGATGAGAATGTCTGTGGGATGTAAGAGACACAGAAGCTAGGGCGCAACTATATCAGGAAGATTTGGGTGATAGCGCAGAGATTAAACCAAGGACAGTCCGACAACAAAAATTACAATGAGAAAACACTTAAGCAAGACACAAGGACAGACTTCCAGTTCACCAGTGGCAAACAGTAGGGCAAATGAGGATGAAAAGGCCGATAGTGAACCACCAGGACACCTTGAACTCAAAGCACAGGAAGTAACAAAACAGATCAGTCAGGCTCTGGAAAAATTCAAAACAGAAATAATTTCCCAGATAACCATAGAGATAGTGAGCAAAATGGAAGTCATGATTCAAACCCTAGAGCAGAAACTGACAAAAAAAATGGATGAGCTCAGGACCATGATAGAAGCCGTGAAGGCCCAGCATAAGAAAGAAATGGAAACAATAAACGCCCAACATAGGAAAGAAATGGAATCCATAAAACAGATTCAAACAGATATCCAGGAGATTAAACCCTCCATTGAAAGTGTATGCAACAGAGTAAAAGAATGTGAAGATAGACTCTCAGATATAGAAGATAGGATTGCAGTCAGTGACCATGAAAAGAGAGGTCTCTTAAAAACAGTAAGACATCATGAGAAATCGATCCACAACTCCTAGATGATGCAAAGAAGAATAACATAAGACTGATAGGAATCCATGAAGTAGCAGGAGAAAATACAAATGACTGTAAAAAGCTGTTCGCAGAATTAATGACAGAAAACTTCCCAAACAGAGGGGAAGAATTTGACATTCAGATAACTGAGGCATATAGGACCCCAACTAGCTGCAATAAAAAAAAATCTACACCTAGACATATAATAATCAAGATCCCAGAAACCCAATAGAAGAACAAAATACTACAAGCAGTAAGAGAAAAGAAACAAATCACATACAAAGGAAAGCCCATCAGAATCACAGCAGACTTTTCAACACGAACCCTTGGGGCAAGGAGAGCCTGGAATGAGATATTTCAAACACTAAAAGAGAATAACCTCCAACCTAGACTGATGTATCCTGCAAAACTCTCTTTCAAAATGGATGGGAAAATGAGACACTTCCACGACAAAGAACACCTGAGAAACTACATGAATAACAAACCAGCACTACAGTAAACCCTAAACAAGGTCCTAGAAAAAGACAATGAAGGCAACAACACCATGAGGCCCAACAGAGCAAATCTAATAGGCAAGACAAGAAATTAAAAGGAGAAGGTGAAAAAGTAAAAAGAGTCAACAAAAGGCCAATAACATGTCAATAATAAGTCAGTACCTATCAGTTATAAACAGCAATGTCAATGGCCTCAGTTCATCAATCAAGAGAAACAGACTGGCAAAATGGAATAAGAAGCAAAATCCAACAATATGTTGTATACAAGAAACACACCTAGTGCAAAAAGAAGCCCATAGACTGAAAGTGAAAGGATAGAAGACAATTCTCCATGTGATAGGAGCCCAGAAAAAAACAGGGGTAGCAATCTTATTTGCAGACAAAGTAAATTTCAAACCAAAACTGATTCTAGTATTATTGATGTAGGATGGTACTGTATCATACCTCTATGAATGTAAAATATCTTGTACCTGCTTTATGATACATAGTAGGGACCGTGCTTTATCAGAGCTACATTTAATGATATTACTCTAGAATGTTCTCTTTCCAGATGATGATTAAGAGGCTAATAAAAGAAAATGGTGCCAGGTACCACAACAGCAACAGAACTTTGCTGTTTTTTGGATAGTATTCTTTTCTTTGTTTTTTTGTTTTTTTGTTTTTTTTTAATGGAATGTGCTGAATGTCTATAATTTTGTTCAGATGACTGCAGAACCTGGAAAAGCTGTTGCTGCTATTGATGTATGACATACTATTATTAGTCTTTTTATATAAATATAAATACATATATATATATAAATTGAATTTTGGGAAACTTTAACGGTGCTGCCAACTTGGGAAAAAGTCATCCCTATTTACTGTGTTGAGTTGGCATTGTACAGAAATGGACAGCCATATTGGTCTAGAAATGTTAATTTATTTTTATTTTTATTTTTTTTTCCATGTGTACAGAGGTAACACATCGTACTAAATATGTAAGGTCATATCTATGTGGGTTTGATTACAGAAACTAATAAAGTATTCTCTAAATAATGAAAAAAAGAATAAGATAAGACTATAAGAGCAAGAAGGAATTTAAATATGTTCAGGGACCATTTTCATCTCCAGAATTAAGGGTTATTTTGATGTTACATCATTGCCTTTTCTCTTTTACTTTCCTTTTTAGTTTTAGGATTCCCTATTTTTAATGTTCATACAGAGATTTCTTTAACTGAAATACCGAATAGTTTCTTTGGTGCAAAAACTGTAATAGTACACAGGATCCTAATGAGGTAATTAATAATGTGAAATAGGAAGTAAAGGTCTAAAGGTGTAGGGAAAGTGGGAAGGGTGGGGGAAAGGCAATAAGGGAGAGGAAAAAATATGAGAAACTAAAAAAATGGAAATATAGTGTTTGTAAGTGGGGAGGGGAGGAGGGGGTGAAGGGAGGGCAGGGACAAGGGGAAAAAATGAGAATCAAGACCTATTATATAAAGGTATAGAATCCCAATGATGAATGTAACTGTATTGTATACCTAGATTGGACCAATAAACTCAATAAAAAATAAAAAATAAAAAAAAATTTAAAACATAAGCTAAAAAATGTGAATACTTTTGCATTCAAGGAATCGTCATACCATTGTCATCACGCAGGGCAAAGGAAATGAGGCCATTTGGCAGTGAATGGCACAGTCTACTGGAGCACCTCTTGGCCAGGCCAGGCAGAGCAAGAAAACAGGACAGGCACAGTTGCCATGGGTGCATTCGCCCTCAACAAGGCAGGAAATCCTGGCTAGGCCAGTGGCCCTGGGAGGTGCTGCACTTGGGTGGACCCTGCAGACGAAGTCATCCCTCGGCCTCACCTGTAGTGCAAGAACTTTTGGCACTTTGAAGATGGAGCTGTTTAGTGACTACAGTCCCAGAAAGATGAACAAAGTGATGGACTTAGAGTTTGACAGCCTAGATCCAAATACTGGATTCCCCCTTGGCGTCCATGGGGAAGGATCTGTCCCCTGGCCACCTGGGCATTGTGATGGTGAGGACTGGATGAGGTTTGCACAGGAGAGTGCTATGTGTCTGGGACAGTGCAGGCGGGCATATGCCAGCTGTCCTTGTCACCAGTAACCAGCAGATGGAGATTCACCATAGAACCTTATAAACAGTCTTGCTTCTGAGGGGCTCCTGTCACTGGTGCTGGCTGTTGGGTTCCCAAAGCACTTGGAAAGTGCAGAACCCTTTGTTTCACAGCTGCTATGTGACAGAGTACACATCTGTCCTCTTAGCAGGGCAGAAACGACCAGAAGAGGTGATCGTGAGGGGCTGAGTTGCTGCCTGCCTGGTCTGGGGGTCAGGGTGCATCACCTGGCATAGGGGCCTCTTTATAGCTAGCTGAACAGTAGTTTTCCTCAAGGAAATGTTTCATCCACTAGTAACAACCATTTCAACAGTTCACTCACAGCTGTCTGTCCAGTTGGTTTAGCTTCATTTGGACACATGCTATTAAAGTACGCATGTTAAGCAGGGTTCATAACAGCCCAGGGAGTTAGGGGCTTTTATCCGCTAAACTTTGAGGAATGTATGTATTTACATCTTTGATGTGCTGCACCTGGATTTGTATAGGAATTGTCAAGGCTCCATCTCATCTTGCTTAGGCTTCCCGTTAAAATTTCACAGGAGCTGAGCATTCCGTTGCTGTTGGTGTGAAACTTGGTGGGAAAAGATGTATGTGTTTATTGAAAGCCTCCCGTGAATGCCAGTCACACCGTGGGTGGTCTCACTTGGTGTAGCAAAGTGACCCAGTGTAATGATCATGCAAAGATTGTTCACTAACTAGTGCCAGAAATGGGATTTGAACCCAGGATTATCTGATACTGTATTAATTCAGGTTAGATTAGCTTCATTTGCCACGGTACCTCAAGATGAAGCACATTATCCAGCAGCTTGATTTCTTGTTCTTCTGCAGTAGAAGCCCAACACTGAGAAGGTGGTGCCAATGGTTGTTAACAACTCAGGCACTTTGTAGGTCCCCGGAGCGTGAACTCACCCTTCACATAAGGTTATGGACAGTAAGGACAAGAAAAAGGATAGCACTTCTCTAAAAAAATTTCCCCATCCCCTTCATACAATACTTCTGCCTCCATTAAAGTGGGCAGAATTTGTCACATGGTTGTTACATAGCTCCAGCTGCCTGAGAGGCTGGGCACTGGGGTATTGTAGTGAACAGCAATACACTGTATCCAGCTAGAAATCAGGGTCTTACTTTTGAGGATGTGGAAAAGTGTCAGAGGAAGACTAGCACAGACACAAACATGTTTTCCTTCTCTTTAGTTCATGAAACATCTCTCTCCTCTGTGGACTGTCCCGTGTAGGCCCCTCAGCTCTGGCTGTGATGGAAGCAACTACTCCGTGTCTCCCCTTGTGGCTCAGTTCATGACACCAACGGGGAAGCCTCCAGCATTTTCGGTCACCATTTTCCCCAGTCCTCAGCCTTCCTCAGCAGTAAGAGGGGAGGAAGCAGCAATCAGGAAGCACATCCAGCTCACACAGTTGCCTCTTTACCCTAACTCCTGAAGTTCTTGGTTTTGTTTGTTTGTCTGTTTTTTTTTTTTTTTTTTTTTTTT
>NW_022900921.1:31737718-31743559 GCF_012274545.1 Fukomys damarensis | reverse complement strand
TTTTTTTTTTTTTTTTTTTTTTTTTTTTTTTTGGTACTAGGGATCGAATTCAGGCTAAATCCCCAGCCCTGAAGTTCTTAGCATTTTATCCCTTGATGTGTCAAGTCCTTCTCAACACAAGTGATGTGGCATGTTCTTCTCCCAAAACTGGATTTAATCATGGAATGTGTTGCAGTGTGTGATGGGCAATTCTCAGATGACACTTCTGAGGCTGAGAGGACAGTGCTGTTGTGGAAGGGAATGAATTTGCCTCCTTCATACGTGAAACAAAATAGTCTCAAAAAGATTGTACAATGGGAATGTTGTGGTGTTTGTGCTGAGAAATCTCATAAAACCTCCTATCTGAAAATCAAAGTGACCTTTTCTAAGCAACCTCAGCCCTACAGGAGAAGGCAAATATTGCCAGATTGCCTGACATTTCCTTTTTAAAATTTCAAGCATTCCTGATTTCAGATCATCTATTGATCTGTTGATTTGCAGCCCTGGTGCAATTAAAGTCACATTCACTGCTGTTAGTCTATCATAAACAGCTGCTATGAAACCCCCCTGCCTTCACCTCCTTGCCTCTTCTTACTACCCCTCTATCACCACCCCCATCAAGCACCTGGCAGAACACACAGGCAGGTTGCAACAGGGGCATTTTTCTGAACCAAAATGAAAATCTTCAAAGCTCAGTTGTGTACTCTTGTATAATGTACATCTCTAAAGATCACATTTATTTGCTTTTTCCTGCTCTAAATCCTTCCTGGCAGAAGCAACAAAAAAACCTATAAAGAGGGAGCATTCGCTCTTAGTCTGTGGCTTATCTACATGTAATGTGGGCTACAGTAGGGCATGCTGTCAGCCTAACTGGAATCTAAGGGCAGCTGTGCAGTGGTGACAGAGAGGTCTCCTGGTGCAAGGTGCTGCTCTGGGATCAGTGATGTCAGCAGGTCTTGTGAGTAGTACCTTAGCTGGCCTCCACAGTCACTGAAGGCAGGCACCAGTGTGGGGCAGGAGTGCCTGCCACTGAAGCTCAGTCTGCAGAATGCAAAATTGATGGGGTTGAGTGGAGTGCATGTTGTCCCCTGTTAATCGGTCAAAGAACATTTTTTTCCAGCTCCATTTAACCGGAGAAAGGTGGCTAGGGAAGGGTGTCCAGGTGGATTCTAAGTCTAAGACAGACCATCTGGGGTGGGGGGGGGACAAGGAGCTTTCATTCTATTCCTTTATTCCGACCCCCCTGTCTGTTGTGCCTACAGTGATTTGGAAGACTGAATTTTTTCGGGGGGTTTTTTGAGACAGGGTCTCACTATGTAGTGAGACTGACCAGGAACTCACTATGTAGTTTAGGCTGGTCTCAAACTCACAGCAATCCTCCTGCCTCAGCCTCCCGAGTGCTGGGATTACAGGTGTGCACTACCACGCCCCGGCAGGAAGACTGAATTTTTTTAAAAATGCAGTTGCCCTATTCAACTTCCATATTTTGCAAAAGTAAAGGTGGTTCTGTTCTGCTCTATCCTTGTATCTGAAATAGTCAGGCCCTCACCAGCTCTTGATGGCTTCTTTTGTGAACAACTCAGGGAAAAGCCACTGGTGTAAGGCATTTGCCCTGTAGCCTGATTTTGCCCCCCAAAAATGATTCCTCTGCCCCTGCATAATAGTTTTCCCTCTTATATGTAGGATGACCATATAACCCAGCCTGCCCTCGGGACATCATTTATGGCCACTGTCGCCTGAGATTAATGTGCTTTTGTGCTCAAAAGTGTCCCATATTGGACGATATATTTTTTGCATGGTTACATTGATTACAGAGAATGAAGGGAAGGAAGTGAGTTCCTGTTGAACTGTCTAACCTCACGCTCCTTCCTTTTTGTTACCACAGCTCCATCTGGCAGCCCTGGCATCACTCAAAGGAGATATAGTGGAGCTCAATAAACGTCTGCAGCAAACAGAGCGGGAACGGGACCTTCTAGAAAAGAAATTGGCCAAGGCACAGGTAAGGAACCTGGAAAGTTTTGTTATTGTTTCAACTTTTTTTGTTGTTTAAAAAGAAAAAATACACACACATACACACACACACCACACACACACAAATTCCCACAAAATAAATTCTGAATCAACAAGCACCATGGTCTTAGTTTTGAAGGGATGCTATAACAAACACCATAAACATAGTGGCTTCAACCACAAGAAGAAGAAGAAGCAGGTATTTCCCAAAGGTCTAGAGTCAAGGTGCCTGCCAGCTCTGTCCCTAGAGAGGGCTCTGTTCTTGACTTATGACACCAACTCCCTGCTGGGTCCTCACATGGAAGTGTGAGAGCACAATCATTCTTGCCCAGTTGTTGTTGTTGTTTTTTTTTTTTTTTTAACTTTTTGTTGCATGTCTGCAGTACATAATGATTACATTCATCATGGGGAGTTGGTACATGTACATAAGCACATCTTAATTCTTTTTTCTTTCCCTTTTCCTCCCCTTTCTTTCTTTCCTCCATCTTTAGGGCCCCTTCCCATTTGCAGAAGATTTATTTCCCGATTTCCTATTGTCTGTCTTTCATTTTGCTCTTTTAAAAAGGAACTAATCCCATCCGTGAGGGCTCCACCTTCATAACCTAATTCTCTCTCAAAAGCCCCATCTCCTAGCCTTTACCATCACAGTGAGGATAAACAATATGAACTAGGGGGGAGTAAAAATATTCATGAAACACATTTGTACCCCTTAAGAAACAGGACTTGTCTCTCCTCCTAGAAGACCCTGCTGTGTCCTATCCCAGTCTCTGCACTTTCTCTCCCCAAAGGTAACCACTAGGATCTTTACAGTAATATTTCTTGCATCTTTACATTTTATCACTCAAATTTGTATCCCTGGATAGCGGCACTTAGTCTTGCTCATTTAAAAACTAGATGTTTCCTTTAGATCTTTTAACTAACAGCTTTTTTTCCCTCCACTTTTTATTAGCTTTTTAATGTATCTGTTAAACCTGGTGTTGTTCCAGTAGTTTTCCATATTCCAGATGTTGCTAATTATACACTTACAGTAGGATTCAGCCTGTTCCTGTGCATCTCCTGCAAACTGCCAGTTGAATCCTGAGGCACAGTCAGATTTTTATCTTATTCATCTTGCAAACTACAAAGAGTATTTTTTCAACAGCATGCCCATAGTACCTGGTTGTTCATCTTTCTGTGATGTTAGCAACTGTTAATGTTACCTACATCCATTACTTCATCATGACTTACATAATTACCTGTATTCTACCGTTTCTTATTGATAAGAATCCTTTTATACAGACAGTTTCTATGTTTGTTTAAAACAGTGCTATAGTTCATAGAGAAAAAAACTAGCTAGGTCCCTTGAATCTTTTCCTTTTAATTAAGCTTTTTCAAGATAATGAATTGACTCACTATGATGCTGTGAAAGTACCTACTTATTTTTTAATGTTATGAATTAATATATTTAAATATCTTTGGTTTTTAACATATTGTAATTGTTTTCCTTACAGAAGCTCCAAGTACACCATTGTTAGTGAGAGGCTCTTGAAGTTGGCTCCTGAGTCTTATGGCCTGAACTGAGTAGTTAATTCCAGGCTCCTAGCATATATTTCTTGCCCCAAACCTAATGTTAACCATTCTTCAAGTAGCCATAGTTTTCTTCAGCAGGAAAGACACTTTCAAGAGCACTGACTGGATTATTTATTTCTTCTTGGTGGTTTATTACATGTGGGTCTCTCTTGTACACAGAGCAAGGAAGTTATTTATTAACTTAAATATAATGGCATAATCAGTACTATAAAATTTAAGATGTGTATTTATAGTGCGTTAGGAATTCATGGTAATTAATACCGCTAATAAAAATTGAGACTACTGCAAATTTTTGCTCAATTTCTGTATTTTATTTTTATCTTTTTTTTCACGCTAAAAATTCTACTTACTGAGGTCACAGATAACAGTAGAATTAGAATATTCCATAAGGGTTCTTTTGTTCTATCCCATGTTATATTCAGTCTCAGAATAATGACGTTATTCCGACAATAACGCTATAACCAGTAATAACACTATAACCAACGTAGTTACTGAGAATTTAATTTTTTTATTGTCCTCATTCTCCCAAGTTTTTACAATTGAACTATATTGATCCCACCTGACCATACGACCATTGATTCTTATTTAGTGTCCTACGAGTATTGATATGTTTAATGATCACCAGCATTCTTATGTCAGTACCTATTTTAAATTCAATATGTATTTATTTTGCCTGAAGCTTATTTTCTAGATTGCTCCAAGGGCCCTTGTAGGAATAATGTCTCTAACATTCTTGCTTGTCAATGACAGTGTATCTCTCACCTTTATACTTGAGGAGAACTTTGCTGGATGTCAAGTTCTTGGTTCATATGTCCTTTCCTGGAATTTTTTGTTGTTGTCTTTTGGCATAGCGTGCTGCTGTCAAAGTCTGATGATAATCTCTCATCCTTTTGAGATCGTGATTACTCTACATGTCCAGAGGATTCTTTTCTTCCCCCTTCCTTCTTCGCTCCCAGCCTCACTTTCTCCCTGATTCCTTCTTTCCCTTTCTCTCCCTCCTCCTTTCCTTCCTTCCTCACACATCTCGGTTCCTTTTTCACTCCCTTCCTCTCCCCTTCCTCCTCTTCTCCACCTCTTTGTCTATGTCCCATTTAGAAAGGATCGGCTTCTGTTACTTGGATGTTAAATCATCTTTGTCTTTAATATGTCACTG
Source organism: Fukomys damarensis (assembly GCF_012274545.1). Taxonomy (NCBI): domain Eukaryota; kingdom Metazoa; phylum Chordata; class Mammalia; order Rodentia; family Bathyergidae; genus Fukomys; species Fukomys damarensis. The sequence continues at coordinate 31,738,848 of NW_022900921.1, read as the reverse complement.
TCTCAAATCCTTAATATTTCTTCCGTCTTAAAATTTAATGTTTTCTCTGCTCTCCATTTTGTGTTTCTCTCAAGGTTATTATATGTTGTTTTCTATTCTTCTTTTGTGCCTTCTAGTTTAATACTCGTTTCTGACATGCATTTTTTTCTTCTGTTTCTTTTCTGAGTTCTGTACCTCCCTTTTGAAATTTTCTAATTCTGAATTTTGTTCAATCATGTCTCATGTCATTTCCATAAAGTCTTTAAGATAGTAAGCTATTTTTGTATATTAATTTTTATTCTGTTTGAGGTTTTGTGGCATGCTTTCATGGTTCATAAAGGTGTTTTTCTGTTCTCTTTATTACTTTGAATGGCATTTGACTTCAGTACTTTTCTGTGTTTTACTTTTATGTGAAAAATTGAACTTTTCATTGAACTTTTTGGAAATGGAATATAAGAAGCCCCCCCGCCCCCAGTCAGAGAGCTTTCTTAGCCTTATTTTGTTTTCTTGAAGTAAAAAGTATGGCTGGCAGCCTGCTGTCAGATGCTTTCTGGCCTGTTTCTTTTGCCTATTTTCATCAGGATCTTTTCTTCTCAGTGATCTCCAGCCTGCTCAGTTTTGGTTCTGCTCCCACCAGTGCCTCCTTGTAGAAGGGAGCTCCGGGGCCATTATTGACAGCTCAGGGAACTGGACTTCAGCATTTTTCTGGAGGGCCCTTGTAAGCTCACACACAATCTTGTAAGGCATGTATCCCCCATGACCCCAGCTGCTATTCTCTGATTGGCTTCCTCACTTTTCTATGAATATCTCTTGGTTATTTTGGGACTTTCCAATTCTTGGATCCATCAACCTTGTTTCCCTCTGATCCTTCCTGTACACCTTAAGTAATGCCACACAGATGTATGGATGCTACTGGTTTATCCTTACCTGCTGGTATTTTCTTATTCAAGGGAACTCCTTCTCTCCATGCTTTTTTTTTTTTTCTGTGTAGATGGTATAGGATAACTCAGAGAATGTTTTTCAAAGGATTGCTACAGGAGCCTGGGATGTATGTAGTTCAGTGGTGCCACGCCTGCCTCTCAATTGCAAGGTCTTGAATTTGATCTCTGGTACCAAAAAAAAAAAAAAAAAAAAAAAAAAAAAAAAAACTG
>NW_022900921.1:31729300-31737605 GCF_012274545.1 Fukomys damarensis | reverse complement strand
CTCGGGAAAAAAAAAAAAAAAAAAAAAAAAAACAAAAAACAAAGACTGCTATATCCATCCTAGAATGAACTGCAAAGTTTTTTGAAAACTCTCATCTCATAATCACAGTTTGAGTGAGGTGGAATAGTGAGGAAGAGCCTTTGTACTTACGATCGTTTGCTCCTACATTAGGTGGGCAACCCAGGGAGATGGCAAGCTTGCTCAAAGTCAGGTGAATAGCTTAGCAAGGCCACCAGTGCCTTTTCTCACAATGAGATGTTACATGTGTAGAAAATGTTCAGCTTTCAGTCAGATGTAAATTTTATTTAAAATATTTTGCTTCTGATTATAAAAGCAATAAGACAGTGATTGAATAAATTTGTAAAACAATGTTGTAATGTTTGTATGGGTAGTGTACGATGAATTGACTCTTCTTTAAATGCTTTTCTTTAATAAGTATGTTTTAAAGAGAAATTTGTTTTTGTTTTTTCCCTGCCAGTCCTGAGTACTGACCTCCAAGTATTTGCACTAAGCTACATCCTTACCCCTTGTTATATTTCAGTTTGAGACAGGTTCACATTAAGTTGCCAAGTGGCCTAGGCTGGGCTTGAAATCATGATCACTGTGCCTTAGACTCCTAGAGCACTGCGATTACAGGTGTGTGCCATCACACGCAGTGAAAAGTGGCTATTTTCATCTTAGCTTCCCCAAAGAGTTAAAAGATATCATATATAGTGACACATGCATAGCCATGTGTATAGCAGTACAACTCATAATAGCTAAATCTTGGAAGCAGCCAGTATGTCCATCAAAAGGTGAATGGATAAAGAAAACGTGGTGTTGCCATAAAGTGGAACACTTCTCTGCCATAAAGGTAAACGAGTCGTGTGTAGGGAAATGGATGCACCTTGAGACCATAATGTTAAGTGAAATAAATCATCCACTCAAGCTTAAGTAACGTATAGTTTCCCAAAGTCTAAATAAAGATCAAAGTAAAAGACAAATAAGAGAAAGTAGGGAGTTAGATCTTTCTGAAGTAAGAAGAGAATCGAGACGGAGAGCAGGAGGAAAGAGGAGGGAAAGGAGATGAAAAAGGAATTAAAATGTTATGTGCACGTACCAACTCCACAAAAGGAATGTAAACGCATATTGCAAATGTATTAAAAACAGGGATCAAAAGATGATGGGGGGGCTATGAAAAAGGAATTAAGGTGTGCTATGTACACTTACCAGTTTCCCAAAGGAGTATAAACATGGTACACCACAAAGATACACTATTTAAAAAAAGTAAAATAAACAAAAGAGACAGCATGTGAAGATGATCTTTGAAGAATGGCTGAGCTCAGCAGGGATGGAGTAGAGAGAAGGCACTCCAGGCAGAGGTCCCATCCTGAGTACAGTACAGACAGAGACTGGAATGTGCAGCGCAGGCCTGGGGACTGCAGGCTTTCTCCTCTCTCCCACAAGCGCTGTGAATATTATATTCTACAAACATGCACTAATACATTAAGTACTCCCAATTATAAGTAGCTTTTTTTGTCTTACACTCTTCCAAAGCTAACTAATGTTTATCATTATTGGCAAGAATTTTTTAAAAGAAAGTTAATTGTGCATGCTTTCAACTGGAAACTGGCATGCATCACAGTCTTGTTTCTTAAAAGGTGACTGGCAAGGTATTTATCAGGATTTAATTCTGTAGAGAGAAAGCCACCTGGCAGAAAATGGTGAGACGATGATAGAACACTGTCCTGTGCTGTGCTGTGCCAAGGATCAGCTCCTCTCCTTTTAGAGCTACTTATGCTTGAGATGGCTTGGGGGCCAGGACTTTAGCTAAGTGTTGCCGCCACCTGCCTGACAAATCCGAAGTCCTGAGTTTGATCCCCAGTACAAAAAACAAAAAACAGATGGCTTAGGATGGCTGGTTTTATCCCGAATTTCAATGGTGATGTCACGGTGCCATCGACTCATTTATACATTATGGCACTAAATAAACTTAAAAATTACTCTCTTCTGCTTTGACTAGAGAAACTCCCAGTTTCAGAACTAGGACTCAGGAAAGAACACATGAGAAAATGTCAGGCTTGCCATCTCATACCTCCCTCTTTATTCTAGAAAAAATAAATACAATGAAAGGACAGCGCTGTGCTTTCGGTCATATGCCTTGGTACATGATTCACATCTGAGGCTTTTCTAGACTGTAGGAAAGCAAATTCCTGTGAAAATTCATGTTTTGTGGCTGTCGTTTTACCAACTCTCTAAGTACTGCAGTGCTATGATTAAAATGTAACACGTAAATGGTGGTTATAGTCATCAGACATTATAAAAAGAGCTTCAGGGCCGGGGATTTAGCTCCGTGGTTCCACTGGCTGCCTCACAAGCGCAAGGACTTGAGTTTGATCCCCTGTACCAAAAAAAAAAAAAAAAAAGCTTCAGTGTCTGTTGAATAATTATCAATGGGGACTGGAAGTCTTCAAATAGAAGAACATTCATTATATGTAGTCATGAGATCAATCTTTATGTGGAATTTTGAATTTGGTGAATGAGGAAGGGAAGAACTAGGTGCAGGAGCCCAGTATCAACATGGTAAAGAAGACAGAGAATGTCTGTGTTGGTTTTCTGTTGTTGTATAACAAATTGTTATGAAGTAACTGTGAGAAACACACCTCCCAAATTAAACAGTTGCACAGACTTGCACACACATCTACACAAAAGTCAACAACCCGGTGGGGGCCAGCATTCTGGGAAATGAGCTGATTGTATACAGCCCTGATTTGATTTTTGTCAGCACATTTGCTATTTACTTGGTGCCGACAATTATTTTAACTTAACTTAGTTCATTTCAAGTACTACAGAAAGGGGTGCACAGAAGAAGCTTACGAGTCCCTTTGAAATCCACAGTGATATGGAACACTTTCTGTTTAAGCTCTCTATCCTTGAAAAGTACACTTGAATTTTCTACCTTTTGGCTTTCTGGAGGAAAACCGAACAGTTTTGATGGAAGACAGTAAAGTTAGTGGGGTTTTCTAAATTTTTTTCTGAGATAAAGATGTAATTTGCAAATTCTTTGCTAGGGTTTACCCCTCTCCCATCCTTTCTTATTCATGTGTGCTCTTTGGTAAAGTGCTCTGGCTATTTTGATCCTTAGTGGCATCTGTTTTGTTTTTTCCAGTACCAGGGATCAATCTCAGGACTTTGTGCTTGCTGGGCAGGCATGGTGCCGCTGAGCTAGGACACTGACCCTACCTTAATGGCATTTGCATTTGTCTTTGTTTAGCTGTCTTGGTTTCTACCCACCTTACTCCTATGAGTACCAAGACAGAATGGGGATGGAAATACCCTGAATAGTATTAGTAGTTGTCACCAACCTAGTGTGACCCTGAAAATAGAACATCACATCTCAAATTTATTTAATTTGTTCATGTTCACAGTTCATGCAGTTTGCAGTCATCTAGGTGAGTGGTTACATGTACATAATGCAGCTTGTTTTTTAAAACCTTCCCTCCCCACTCCAATTCCTCTAGCCCATTTTTCACTCTTATTGATATTATTAATCTTAGCTCATTTTATGGCATATACTGTTTATGTTAATTGAGGCTACTAGGTTCCTGTATAGGAAATATTTTTATTTTACTTATTTCCTTACCCCTTGTTCTTTTTCCCTTGGATGACTTTCCTATTGCAGGAGTTCCATCTCCTTCTCCCCTTCTATCCATCCTTACTATTCTCTTTCTTTGTACTTTGCCTCACTTAAATGAGAGATACTGTATGGTATACACGTTTGTGTATCTGTGTATCTGGTTTATTTCACTTGACATTCTGTTTTCCAACAAATGTCTCAAATCTGCCATTCTTGATAACAAAGTAATAATCCTGTGTGTGTGTGTGTGTGTGTGTGTGTGTGTGTGTGACATTTTCTTTTGCTGGGTATATGGAAGATTTAGCTATTACAAGTTGTGCTGCTATAAACGTTGATATGCATGTTTCACCACAGTATGATGTCCTATACTCTTTGGAGAAGATACCTGGTAGTAGAATTGCTGGATTGTGTGGAATTTCTAATTTCAGTTCGCTGAGAAATCTCCATACTGATTCCATAATGGTGGTACTAGTTTACATCCCCACCAGCCATGGTTTCCTTTTCCACCAGAGCCTCACCAGCATTTGTTATTGTTTGACTTCTTAATGATTGCCATTCTTTCTGGAGTAAGATAGAATCTTCATGTTCTTTAAATTTGCATTTCTGGACCGGGGTTTTAGCTCAGTGGTTCTGCCACCTGCCTCACAAGTGCAAGGTCCTAAGTTCGATCCCCGGTACCAAAAAAATTTTGCATTTCTCTGATGGCCAGATCACATCTCAGCATGTTTAAAAGGGAGTGGTTCTGCTCCCCCCCATTACGGGATGGTTGGGTGGGTTAACATATTAATGATGGCACCGCAGTTTTCAAGAATCCAGCTCATAATGTTCTTAGGGTTTGACAGCGAAGACTAATGTGTTGATTATAAAGATCAGTGGCCTCTATGGAGTAAGATAAAACCTAGTGAAGAGCATTAACAAAACCATAAAGCTCCTTAGCATCGCCACATTGCACAGGTTTTTCCACCAAGAGCTCATGCACTCATGCTGTCTGTCTCAAGGCAGACTTGTGGCTTTACCCCTAAATCGTACCAGTAACAGAGATGAGCCTACAGGGTTTCATTCTCAGTGGTTGAAATGATGATATTGCTTGTTTTTATTAAACATGTTTTCATATAGGCAGTTCAGCCATTTTCTGTGGATAGACACAAATATTTACATAGATTTTAAATTTGCTTCCTCAGCATGAGAACTAGGATCAGGGTGTATATTAAGTTCTAGAAGAAATTTGGGCAAAACAAAATTTTATTATATCTAATCTCAATCTTTTTTTCCTTTTAAACTTCAAGTCTATAGTTGCAGGAAAAATCTAGGCTTCTCATGATTGACCTCTATAAATTCGTGGAAGGTAAGATGCTGCAGCTATAGGCTTTCTGACTGTACTGCATAGAACTATCAGTTAAAATTGAACTTAAGCCTGGAGGTAGAACTATAATACTGAAAAGAAAAAGCAGGAGCATGTTGTTTGAAGCAACATGTTGTTCTTATCTTATTCACCTCAAATTGTATGAGGTGTTTTTGTACAACAGAAGAAATGCCTAATTTGTAAGGCTCACTAGAAGCTACTGCTGGTATCCTTAGAAACTGAGTAAGTAGTAACTGAGTAATTTGCATTGGTAGCTAAAACTGGCTTAGTAGAAGAAGTTGAAGGGGACAGGAGAAGCTGGAGTTCTCCATTTCACACTCCTTTGTGTCTTCTTTCTTGTTTCTATCCCTGGTAGGGGTTGTGGGGGCATTTGGGTCTTCCAGCTCTTATTTGGTATAATCAGGCATACTATTCATGTTTCCTGGAATTCATTGGAAGCTTGCAGGGTACAAGACCATAGTATCTCTGAAGATCTTGGCGAATGGTAAAGAGATAAGTTCACAGGAAGATGAAAGAGGAAAAGTAGAGGTTAGGAGGTAACGTGACTATATCTCAACCCATTGATGGCCTGATAGGAATAGGAATTTTTTTGGAAGTTTCCTAAGTTTTTTTTTGGAAGTTTCCTGTCGCCTGAGTTAACAGTACGTCAGTCACTTCACATTCAGTATGTTTTCTCATCTATAAAATGATTTCATCAGTCATGGTGTTCAGTGATAACTCCAGATTTTCAGTGGCTTATAATATCAGTGGTTTGTTTTTTGATTCTTGCTAGAAGCTTAATGTGTCTGGCAGGGGACTCTGTTATATTGACCCCACCCTGACTCCCAAGTTAATGGACTCTACCATCTGGAATGTCACCAGTAACCACGACCCAGGGAAAGGAATGTGACAAATCCTGCAGGTGTCTTAATTGCTTCTACAGAAATGGTGTATATTCACTCATATCTCATTAACTAAAATGAGTCGGTGGCTGTAATTTAACCTCAAGGGAGAGGAAAATATAATCCCACCATGTGATAGTGGAGCCAAACTGGCTTTTGCTGAAGAGCCCTGCTGGCTGCCACAGGACACCGATGCTGGTGTGTGATGCATTTCTCCATGCTTTTCTTGGTAGAACCCTACATGTACAAGAAAACACTGGAGAGAAATGACTACCATTTTAAAAAAGGACTATGTTAATGAATTTATGAAAAAATGAATGATTCTATCACTCGTTTTAAAAATCTAAATGTTTAAATTTGCAATGAAAAAAATTGAAAAATCTGTTTTAAAAAATGGAATAACTGGAAATGGAGACCTAACATACCAAAACCTGTGGGATATACAGCAAAAACAATTTTAAAATGGAAGTTTATAGAAAATGATGTCACATTAAAAAAAATATCTCTGACAACTAACAACTGTATCTCTTGAAAGTGGAAAATAATAACAACCAAGTACAAAATTAGTAGAAGGGAAGAAATGAAGAATAGAGGAAAGATAAATGAAAAAGAGACCTATTCCAGTTTTGTTTTGTTTTTTTAAACAAGATCTCACTATGTAATTCAGGCTGTCCTTGAAGTCACTGTATAACCCAGGCTGGCCTCAAAGTCACAATTGTCTTCCTGCCTCAGCTTCCGGAGTGCTGAGATTACTGAGATGTGCCCTCATGCCCGGCAAGAACATTTAAAAAAAAATCAAAGAAACAAAGCCCTGGTTCTTTGTATAGATAAGCGAAATTGACACAATTGGCCCTTATGTAGACTAAGCTAAAGAGCACACCAAATTCAGAGATGAAAAGGGAGGCATTACAGCTAATACCACAGATATATAAAGTATCACTAGAGATGATTATAAACAACTATATGCCAACAATCGCCTAGAAAAGATGCACAAATTCCTACATACATATACTTTACTAAGAGTGAATCATGAAGAAATATAAAACCTTAAGAACAGACCAGGAAAAAGTATTGAGATGAAATCTGTAATAAAATCTCCTTCAAAGAAAAAGCCTGGGACTTGACAGCTTCACTGCTGAATTTTACCAAATATTTAAAGAACTAAAACCAATTCTCCTTAAGTTATTCCAAAATATAGAAGAGTAAGGGATTCTTCCAAACACATTCTCAAGACCACCATTACCCTGATACCCAAGCCAGATCAGGATTAAAAAAAAAAATTACAGGCCAGTATTCTTGATGAAGATAGATTCAAAAATCCTCAACAAAATGCTAACAAATGTAATCCACAAGTATGATGAAAAGCATATGATCAGGGCCTTGGGATATACCTCAGTGATAGAGTACTTGCCTAGCATGTGTGAGTCCCTAGGTCTGATCCCTAGCATAGCAAAAACAAAAACTTGAAGTTATCTCAATAGATACAGTAAAGGCACTTGATACAAATTAATCGTGTCTTCATAATAAAACACTGAACAAATGAGATGCAGAAAGAGTGTACTTCAACATGATATATAAACTATAATAAGCTAACAGTTACAGTATGCTGAATGAAGAATAGCCAAAAGTTTTCTCTCTAAGGTCTGAAACAAAACAGAGATACCACTTTCACTACTTTTGCTTACCAAACTACTGGAAGTTCTAACTCAGGCAATCAAGCAAGAGAAAGAAATAAAGAACTTCCAAAGCCTGGTGTGGTGGTTGCATGGTTGTAGTTCTAGCCCTTGGGTGGCTGAAGTAGGAGGATCACTTAGGCGCAGGAGTTCAAAATCAGCCTGCACAGCATAGCAAATACACATCTCAGAAACAAGCAAAATAGAGAAGAAAACTTAAGAACAAAGGTCGAGGGGAAGGAAGGTTATCCAAACCGGAAAGGAAGAAGTCAGATTATGAGTTTGCAAATTATCTTATATGTATGTAGGTAATCCCAAAAATTCCACTGCAAAACCTGTTAAAACTAATGAATTTTAACAGAGTTGCAGGATACAAAAACAGGCAGCAAATAGCAAATTATCTAAACTTGATGCTCAGAAAGAATCTCCTTTATGGTAGCTACCAATAAATAAGTAAATACGTGGGAATAAATTTAACCAAATAGGTAATAGAGCATGAATGAAAGAAAGCAAAGATGGAAGAAATGGAAAGACATCCTATGTTCCTGAATTGGAAGATCAATATTGCAAAAATGTCAATAGTACCTAAAGCAGCCTTTTCTTCTTCTTCCTCTTCTTCTTCCTCTTCTTCCTCCTCCTCCTCCTCCTCTTCTTTCTTCTTCTTCTTCTTCCTCTTCCTCTTCCTCTTCCTCTTCCTCTTCTTCCTCTTCTTCTTCTTCTTCCTCTTCTTCCTCTTCCTCCTCCTCCTCCTCCTCCTCCTCCTCCTCCTCCT
>NW_022900921.1:31720248-31729225 GCF_012274545.1 Fukomys damarensis | reverse complement strand
TCTTCTTCCTCTTCTTCCTCTTCTTCCTCTTCTTCCTCTTCCTCCTCTTCCTCCTCTTCCTCCTCTTCCTCCTCTTCCTCTTCTTCCTCTTCTTCCTCTTCTTCCTCTTCTTCTTCCTCTTCTTCCTCTTCTTCCTCCTCTTCCTCCTCTTCCTCCTCTTCTTCCTCTTCTTCTTCTTCTTCCTCCTCCTCCTCCTCTTCTTTCTTCTTCCTTCTTCCTTCTTCTTTCTTCTTTCTTCTTTCTTCTTCTTTCTTCTTTCTTCTTTCTTCTTTCTTCTTTCTTCTTTCTTCTTTCTTCTTTCTTCTTTCTTCTTTTTCTTTCTTCTTCTTCTTCTATTGAACTCAGGACTTTGCACTTGCCAGGCAGGTGTGGTACCACTGAGCTACATCCCCAGCCCTATCCCAAAGCAGTCTTCTCAAAATACCACTGACATTCTTCACAGAACTGGAATAATAATTGTGAAATTTACATGGAATCACCAAAACAATCTCCAGTGAAAAGAAAGTTGAAAAGAGAGTATAAAACTGTAATAATCAAAACAGCGTGACACTGACAAAGGCAGGCGTGTAGAATAGAAACCTGGGAAGTAAGCCCCCAAAATTATAGCCAGATGGTTTTATGTGAAGGTGCTAAGAGCTTACATTGGAGAAAGGTCAGCCTTTTTATAAATGGTGATTACAGTAGGCTTGGGCTGGGGAGAGGAAGAGATGGGGAGGCTAATCTGTGGTTACTAAGTTTCAGTTATATAAAAGCAAGAAGTTCTGATGTGGTGGTATATAGTGGGGAAACAGTAGTGTACTGTGCATTTCAAAAAGGAATGACAGATGTTTTAGGAGGTAGATATAAAATTTTTAAAATTCAAAATGTATGCGTTGGTAACTCATAATCATAAAAATAGCTCCCCCTTTCTCATATTTAGTTTTCTCCATTGTGTCACCTTCCCAAATGTGGTTTTCTGAAACGTGTTCATAGGAGACACTGAAATGGAGGTGCGGTATTGCTCTTGGCCTAGCCTGTGTTCTTGTGAAATTACACATCTTTCCAGATCAGAAAATCCCCTCCCAGGGTGTGGAAACTCTGTGTGGTGGATGCACCGGGTTGGTCACCATACTAGAGTATGGTAAGAGGATTGGGTTTCATCTCAACAGGCCAGTCCTACCTGAGTGGGATGTCGCCAGAGTGGGCCAGGCAGTGATTGTGCACAGAATGGTGGTCACACTCTGCTTTCACCTCTCCTGCACTAACCTGCTGCACTCTTGGAGCTGACTCTTGTGCACTTTAGTGGGGCTGTTTAGCAAGGCTGTTCTGTCTCATTCTGTGGCTCCTGTGGGTAGTGGCTTGTTTCTTCCTCCACTGTTGGTTTGATGAGCGTAGCTCCACTTTTCCCTGCATCACCTCTTGGAGGTACTCAAGGGGCTTTTCCTGAGCTTTGAGATCACTGATTCAGCCTTGGTTGATACAATGAGTGTGCACAAAGGAGTGAAGTATGTTCAGAAGAGAGTGTTGATTTGCATAGGTGGACCATCCTAGCCTTTCAGGCACCTCGGGGTAGGATTGGTTTGATAGTGACTTTTTCCAGTATTGTGACTACTCTAACATCTGTTCTCCTCACCACCCCACTCCTGTGCATGCTTTTGTTCTCCACAAATCTGAGAATGTTTTAGTCCACTTGGATACTGTAAACATAGTTCCCTTCAAAGTCTGTGTCATAATCACCTCCCCCATGGCGCCCAGCAAGTCCCTTAGATTTTGTGGGAAATCAAGAATTGTCTGATGTCTGTAGAGGAAGTATTAAATTATAAAGCTTTCTATCATTAAAAAAAATACTTAAGGAAAAATACAGGAATGTAAGCCAGACTACTTTGCCCTCAGCTAAGAGAATTTTTTCCTCCAATATAGTTTTGTTACTACTCCCAAGTGAACCTTTGAATTTCCAGTCTACAGTTTTCCAGTCTTTTCACTCTTTCCGACTGCATCTCCAGGATTCCTGTTGTCTCTTGTTCTTATACATAAGCACCAGGCTGAGGGCTCATACTCTTGCTTTCCATCTGGTATCTCTGGGACCTGGGTAGCCTGTAAGTGTCCAGGGATACCAGGATTGTCTTTTGGTGGCTGTCAATTTATTGTGTGCCATTTTCTCATATAAACACTTAGACTGCCTCACTGTTTGGATTTTGCAGTTTCTTACCTGTGTGGGTGTTGGTAGTGGTCTTTTGATCTGTAAACATCACAAAGAAGGAAGAATGAGTAAGGGATTAAGGGAGAGAGGGAGCTAATTGAATTTGGAAAGGGAAACATTTCACATAAAGCTCTTGCCCTAAAGAACTCAATGTAAAAAATGAAAGAGGAACCAGCAACATGGCAAAGATAAAGGAGTCATGGCATGGACAGAGTCCAGGTCAGAGACTGGGCATTGTGCTGTAATCATTACAAGATCTAGAGCTGAGCCAGGGATTTAGCTCAGTGGATCTGCTGCCTTCCTTGGATGAGCAAGCATCCGAGTTCGATCCCCGGTACCAAAAAAAAAAAAAAAAAAAAAAAAAAAAAACCTGGATCTGATGAAAGGGCCCACTTTGCATGCATGTGTACATGACAACCTCACAGCTTGGGAATGGTAGTAAAACCAATATTGGTCATTGAAGAGATGAAGATGAAAACAGCGCTGAGATTCCACCTCACCCCTGAAAGAATGGCTGATAACAACAAATCAACCAATAACAAATGTTGACGGGTTGTGGGGAGAAAGGAACCCTTCTCCATTGTTGGTGGGAGTGCAGACTGGTGCAACCACTATGGAAATCAGTATGGAGATACCTCAGAGAACTAGGATTAGAGGTTCCATTTGACCTAGCTATTCCCCTGTTGGGTATCTTTCCAAAAGAATTAAAACAGTCATACCACAATGATATATGTGCACCCATGTATATAACGGCACAGTTTGTAATGGCTAAAACTTGGAAACAGCTCAGTTGCCCATCAGTTGAATATTGGATAAAGAAGATGTGATTTTTCTATGCAATGGAGTATTACTCAGCCGTAAAGAATGAGAAACTAGAGTCATTCATAGGAAAATGGATGCATATTGAGGCCAGACTCTTAAGTGAAATACATAAGACACACATGTGTTAAAAAAAGAGAAATGACCAATATCAAGCGCTTATAGATCTTTGTGGGGACTGAGAGCAGTAGTGTTCTGCTGTTGGTATGCTCCAGAGAAATGTGGGGAAACTGTTCTTGAGACTCTCCTTTTGTGAACTTCTCTCCTTTTAAAACCTGGTGCATTGTGGATTAAAAAGTGTTTAAACACACGGAAAGAGTGTTCATGGCACGTTACTCTGTTAGGAAAGCTTTCACGTAAATGTGCTCTGTGTTTTTGGTGCTGGGGATTGAACCTCGGGCCTCGTGCATGTTAGATATGCACTGTGTAGCTGAGCTACACTCCCAGCGTGTACAGGTGGCTTTTACTCCATCTTCTTCCTCGCCTCTGGCCCCGCTTATTGCCCATGTACTGACCTTGAGCAGATATTTTTTGATGTTTCAGGTTGTCACTAAAAACAGTAGTTCACAGCAGTACTTTTCAGAGGGTACCTACCCACTGAGGTCTGTGACACGGCACCCTACAACCTTGTTGCCTCTGATCTTGTTTCTGCAGTCCTGAGTAACTCCTAGGAAATTACATTGTACTGGTCAAGCTACTTTTGAAGGTCAAATTCATACATGTAGTCCTTGCTAATTATACCAATGTGTCTGTCAGATGTCTTTGTTGAGTACTTCTGTTTCAGTATTGAGATAGCCTGAGTATAGCATTCTGCTTATCTGTGAAAACTTGTTTCCTTCCCTGAGTTACACCTTTGGAAATTTGGCAGGTCTAGGGATAGGGGAGACATTAGAGGTACAGTAGTGGGTAAAAGGTCTGTACCCTTCCCTGCCTGCTATCAAGCCTGAAAATACAAAGCTGACAAAAACATATGGGTCTTTAGAAAAACTTTGTTGAAAATGGAATTAAAATTCCTCCACTGGACAGGAAATTAATTAGAGCTGAGTGTGGTGGACAAGGACACAAGCTAGACCACTTGCTCCTTCCCTGAGGAGAGATTCATTGTTCTATAAATGAGATTAACTCCATAGTGATGGGTGGGGGTTTAGGAGGATGGAGAGAACTGAAGAAAGTGAACAGATTATAAACTCTGTCTACAAAAATGTTTTTTATAGCATCTGCTGCCTCGTAGTCCATCAAGCAGAGTGAAGAAAGCTCTTCAGCCTCTTTTGTCATTGTTTCTGTAAAGTAGCTTTCATGACAGTGTGATACATTGCGGTTTATTCGTTCCATAACACTTCTAGGTCACCCACAGCAAACTAGGCCTCATGCCAGAGGCTAGGGTTAAATACTGAAAACACTTTGTCCTGCCTTTTGGGAATTGATGGTCTGGGAAGAAAGAATATTGGAAAGCATTAAATTCACACATAATCCAGCCAGATAAGTCATGTTGTCATGTCACTTGGGTTATGTGATTGAAAAATAGCTGGTAAAGAAGGACTGAATTGGTAAAGGGAAAACTGAACAGCCATAAAGCAATATATAAGAAGTAGGAGCTAAAGGACAGTGTCCAAGGCTATTTATGAATCAGTACCATGCAACTTTAGGTTCATTTGCTTAAGATTCAGATTCACAGGGAAGGTATCTGATGGATCCAGCTTGGGCCTCTTGCCTATTTGTTGGCTAAGGGAAAGTAGGCTACTTGGGTAGGCCCACAGAGACCGTGCCATGGCTTGAGGGGTGGTTTCCAGAGAAACCATGAGTGCAGGAAAAGCAGCATCTCAGACAGCTGGCAGGGACCTCACAGAACTGTCTCGTTGATGTGTCTCCTGGGTTGCTGGCCAATAAGCAGGAGTGTTCTGCTTTGGGCACAATCAACAGAGGCTGTGAAGGTTTGAAGACGTAAAATGTAGAATCATTGACCAAAGGTGCATCCACTCATCTTCGCTTCTGTCCTGTTCTCTTGGTCCCAGTGTGAACAGTCCCACCTCATGAGAGAACATGAGGATGTCCAAGAGCGAACGACGCTGCGGTATGAGGAACGCATCACAGAACTCCACAGCATCATTGCTGAGCTCAATAAGAAGATAGACCGATTGCAAGGCACCACCATCAGGTACTGAGGCTCCAGTCGGCTTCCTCTGTGCCACTAAGTCCTGTTCTTGGCTTGGGTGTTCAAGTTGAAGTGGCCCTGTGAGTTCTAATGCTGCTTTCTTTGTAACTAAGACTTTCACAGTTTATAACACACTTTCTTTTGGCTTTCTTAGTCGTGGGCTTTTATGTTGTTCTGTTCTGATTTTGATCTGTTGTGATAGCTCTGGAAGGTAGGCAGATGTGGAGTTGCCCTTTGCTTATTGATAAGGGTAGGAAATCAGAAGCTGAGTGAAATGTTTTATTGCCACACTCTAGGCAGAGCCCCCCCTGTGTCAGGGTGGTGACCCTACTCCAGATCTGTCCACTCTCTGCCTCCCTTTGAAAACGGAAGAGATTCATGAATGTGGCTTCTAACTAAGCATCATGTAGGTTTTTATATAATCTATTAATATTGAAAGTATCTTAAGTTGTTTGTCACCATTGACTTATCCTCTTACCAAGCTACTAAGGGGGGGAGGGGCTGATGTCATCCATCGTTTTATTGAGATAAAATGGGTCTTAAAAAATAGTGACTGCCTCGCAGTTACACTTAGCTGAGGGTAGAACTGGAGTGAGACCCCAGGTTATCTCTACCTTTACTTAATTTTCTCTCCGTGAAAGTGACGGTTAGGTCAGGGATTCTGCCTCCCTTGCTTATCAGTCAGGTGGTCCCTGGGCCCTCTGCACACAGTGCTTCATTGGTAGCATCTGTGTTGTTCAGGGAAAGTGACTGATCCAAGCACGAGATGGTTTTATCTTTCTGGTGGTGCTCAGAGAACAGCCCTGAGGAAAGCAAGTTGTTGGCACCTACTTATTAGAGAGAGGGCGCTTTGTTCACTGCAGATTGCTTATCCACACTGTAATTGGGAGGCTTACAGGCTGCTGCTTTCAGTTCTCCCTCTAGATGTCCTAGGTCGGAGAAAACTTTGGGTGCATTTTGTTCCAACATGGAGAGTCGCGGTAATGATGGGGCTTCTCCATGAGGGTATTGAGGGGCATCTGTTTTCTGGGTAAAGTCATGGAAAAATTTACACTGCGCTGGAGCCACACAATAAATCATATTCTAATTTAGAACTTTAGGGCTTTTAAATTGTATCCTGGTCTTCAGAGTGATTGTAGGTTAGAAATATATGAGCAAAGAATTTTCAGCCCAAAGAAATGATTATAGCAGATTTAAAGGAGCCTAACAGAGGACACTGGCAAATTTGCAATTTCCGTTAAAATGTATTACACTTTTAAATACTCGAGATGATGAAATCAAATGGACTCAGTGAGTTGTGGGGAAAAAAATACTTCACATATCACCTGCAAAACTCAATTTCAAGATGTTTAAATTAAGTGTAATGCCCAAACTGCTTCACCTTAAAATACAGTGAGCTGCTTGGCCATACACATTTATTGCTGCCTCTTACTTAAAGGAGGATTGCCTCTGGGCAGATGTCACCTTCTTACTTCTGTCAGTTTTCCCTATGTAAATGGGCTGGCCCGTCTCCTGAGTTCTCTGCAAGGCTATGTGATGTGTGGACATACAGCTGGGAGATGAGGCTCCTCCTGTCCTCTGAGATTCAGAGGCTCTGGCGTCTTCCAGGGAAGTGTTGGGCCTCCTGATGTGCTGTGATGACCCTGCTGCCGTAGGAACTGGGTACGTACTTTGTTGGATGAGCTCTCCCTGCCTTGCCTTCCCTAAGGTCCAGAGAACTGGCTCATACACTAATCAGTCCTGCTAATGCCACTACTACCTTCCTTGGAGACTTTTTTGTCACTTTGCTCTGGGCTTGAGTTAGGAATTCGGTGGCGAAAGTGAGAAATCATTAATAAAGAAATGTGAAATTATATAAGCTATGGTATATCCACATGTAAACAACCTTGAAGTGCTTAAGGAAAGCAAATAACAATCTTATAGTTTAAATTTTTTTCTCAGGTCCCAGTCAGAGAAGCAGGGATCTTCTGTGATTGTCCTAGATTTTCCATTATCTATAATCACAAGGCTAATGTAGCCAAGGGTCAGACACTGCAGATTGCTGAACTATATTGTAAGCTGAATTAACAGCCATATCAGAATAACTCTTAGGCAAGAGTTAAGCATTTACAGGAAAAGATGAAATGTTGAGAATGGGAGTAGGGCATAATGAACCCTAGTACCTATGAAGTACAAACCCTACTGAGATTCTCTTCCTACAGAAGCAGTCCCCTCTCTCCATCTACTAAAGTTAGCCCTACCTTCCTTGGAGACTCTGTAATGATCTTCTTCCAGATAGGGGGTGGCAAATATATTCTTGTCCCAGTCCTACTTCATTCCTTTTTAAGAACTAAATATCACTAAATTCCACCACAGCCCAGAAGTAGAAATTCCAACCGGGGAAGGTACAGCTAAAACACCAAAAGACTTGTAGGATTTTGTTAATTTATATTAATAAAAACTTGGAAAGATATGAGATGCTATCAAAAGACATGGTGAATGTTGAAATTTTAGAAATTTATTAGAGTAAAATGTACATTACTTTTAATACTCCTCACAGCAGTCTTCTTTAACCAGACTTACTTCATCATTCTTGCCACTTTATGAAGAAATTCTGGGAGTTTTCTTTCATGGATGTGTATAACAGGTACATATGATCAAAAAATACCGTGAACACTGCTGCCAAGTACCATCCAAGGGAAAGGCGGGCTTGTGTCTTCTACTTTACTCTTTGGGTTTGGCACCATGCACACTTCAGTTCTTCCCCCAAAGTTAAAATGACCGTGAAAGGTAAACATTTGGAAGTTGTTCCTGAAAGAGAGCTAGCCATGATAGCACAACTAAAGACGCTCACAGAAAAGGACTTTCAGAATTGCTGCAGACAATGGCTCGAATGCTGGGCTACATGTGTTTGAAGCAAGGAGGGGTATACTGTAAGTAAGATTAACAATGTGTCTTAAAGTATGTCTTTAATTTTAAAAATATATATTTATTATATTTTTTTATCATTGGGTATGCTGAGATTCAAATGTATGGGTTCTAAAAAGAATGGAAATATAGTGAGATTGATGAATTTATTGATATGACTTCTAACAGAGTCTAATTTTTAGCTGTAGTATTTTAACTAATTTAAAACTGGGTTCAGTAGAAGACTGCATGAAATGATGTTGGAATTGGGCATGCAGTGCATGTCTATAATCCTGCAAGTCTGGGTGTCTGAGGCAGGAGGATCATAAATTTGAGTTAAACCTACATAGTATAATAACTTAGCAAGATCCTGTCTCAAAATAAATAAATAAAAATATATAACACAGGCTGGGGATGTACATGAAAAGGCTGTGGGTTCAATTCCAAGACCCCCTGACCCCCGACCCCCAAGATGATTTCAAAGATGATTAAAATGAGCTCTTTAGTGTCATTGAACTGCTGGAGTCAGTATGGACTTGGTTGCTGTATTATTGTCAACAGGACCACGGTGGTAATCCAAAAGTTTTGACCTGTAGGGATCTTTGCTAGTTGCTAAAATCACCATGTTTCTATAACTGACATAAATGGGCAACCTCCAAAAATCTTACTTGCTATATGTAGTAGGAAAAATTCTGGGCTGGTGCTAAGAGACTTGACTTAGTATCACAATGGAGTTTCTTACCCAGTTGAGAAAGCCAAACCAGGAAGAGTAATCCAGAACATAATATTTTTTAATGTCTTGGAGATAAAATTTATTGTTTCTAACAGCCACCATTTATGATGCCACCTTTTTTGCATCCAAGGACCAAGAAGGGAAGAAAAAGTGGCTCTTTTCATTCATTCACCTAAAGACTCACTTTATTTAAAAAAAAAAAAAAAAA
>NW_022900921.1:31703440-31719853 GCF_012274545.1 Fukomys damarensis | reverse complement strand
CTTTATTTAAAAAAAAAAAAAAAAAAAAAAGATTGCTTCTCATCCTTGTACCTTTATCCTCTGTTACAAGTCTCACTTCCTAAGCAAACAATACCTCCACTAGAGAGTAAAATAATGGAACCGTTGTATGTCAGAAGTCTGTATCTCTTACCACTTAACCAACAAGCAAAGAAGGTGATTATTTGGCTAGGGTGACTATTGGAGGGAAATTCGATTGTTACTGGATTGAAGAGCAGTAAGAATTATGTCTGACACGTGGAATTATCTAGGATACCTCCTAGAAATGGTTCATGGTAGATTAGAGCAACCAGTATAGGGCAAGGCCCTTCGGGAATAAAGATTTTGGATTGCCTCCCTAGGTGAAGAACTAATTCTAACTACTTGAGAGGCTAGAAGGACTTGTGCTAGATGCCAAACACAAAGGAAATGTGGATTTCTTAGTAGAAGGAAATTCTAAATCTAATAGCTATAGGCTTGTGAGCAGTTGTAGAAAAGGTGGCTAGGCTGTGCATATTTTCTTGTCTGTCTGTGTCTGTCTGTCTGTCTATCTATCTATCTATCTATCTATCTATCTATCTATCTATCTATCTATATCTCCTTCTGACTGTTGCCCCAGGACTCCAAGGAAACCTGGGCGCTGAGGCTGCTTCCCAGGCCCCCTTACCAGATGGGTGCTGGATGCAGTTTTGGCTGTGCCAATGAGATGTGCCCACATTCACTTCAGGGTAAAAGGAAGGTGGGAACCCTTCTCTCTAGGCCATGTTGGTGGCAGCTGCCACACAGATTGGCATGCTGTACATATGTGTGGTCCTCCCTTGACTGGCCAGACCCTGGAGCTGTAGCAGGTATGATGGAGCAACAGTATCCTGATTTCTGAGAAGACCACTGTTGTGCTGGCCAGGCTGACAGCTCATTAGCCTCACCCACCTTTCTCTGCTCTTACCTTGAGCAGTTTTGCAAGCTCAGAACTGCCTAAATTGCTTTGTACTTGAATCATCCAGTGAAGTTTGTTTTTCCAACTGAACCCTGCATAATGCACCCTAAATCCTATCTTCTAGAAATAAATGCTGAACGTTTTGTATGTATGGTCTTCTAAAAATTTTTTATCCATGAACATTTAAATAAATTGGATCATACAGTGCACACTGCTTTGTAATATGTGCTTTTCCACTTAACCATGTGTTATGAGTGACTTTTAAAAAATGTTTATTTGATTTGGGGAGATTATATATTGGGATAGGAAATATGAAAAAAAATACATCACTAGCTCTCTTTGGATCTGGAAAGGAAAAATTGTCTAGCAAATTAAGCATGAGATCTTTTTACCGCCAAGGGGATTATTTTCTTTTCTTTTGTCATAAGCTACTCTTAAAACATCAGCCTGTTACTACCGGCTCTCATGATTACCGACTACTCCTTGTTCTGTGCTTCATTTCCCATTTGCCTGCTAGCCTACTAAGTCTGACTTCTTACCCCGGAAGGTTTCCTAAACCTCTTTCTCCATGGACTTAATCATGTCTTCTCCTCCCCACCCAAATTCATCTGTTCATCACCAGTGTGATATATTTCAAAATTGGCCTTTGGGAGATGATTTTGTTAGTCACAAAGGTGTGGCCCTCATGGTGGGGCATTGTCCCCATAAAAAGAGACACTAGAGAGCTTATGTGCTCCCTCTGTCCTCCCATGTGATGACACAGTGAGAAAGCAGCCACCTGTAAGCCATGAAAGGAGCCCTCTCCACAACAGACCACTTCCAGCTCTTGGACTCCCCGCCTCCAGAACTGTGAGAAAATAAATTCTGTTGTTTAAGCCACCCAGTATGTACTCTTTTGTTTTGGGAGCCTGAATATACCATTGATGTGTCCTCCCTCCCTCTCTCCTTTCATTCTTCCCTCCTTCCCTAGCACCACAAAAAAAGGATCCTTCCTTCTTGTGGTCTTAGGAATTAAACCCAGGGACTCATGCATGTTAAGCATTTGCTGTACCACTGAGCCAAACTGAGTCCACTGTTAATTTAATTGAAAAATCCAGCATTGTTTTCTTATTATTGATCCCTTTCTGTAGCATTTGACTTCACCCTAAGACTTCCTTCCTTCCTTCCTGATGTGCTCTTTAAATTCTAGGACCCAGCAGGTCCTAGATGTATCTTTTCCTCTGAGAGCCATCCTCAGCCTTGTCCTTTATCCTCCTCAGCCCCTTTCTCCTTGAACACCAGCAGATGGGACAATATCTCCTCAGATTCAGTAATACCTGAAGTCTCTGACTTCTCATGCCTAAGATTTCAGGGCTATGTAGGAGCCTGGTCTTTCTGTTGGTTTTTAGACTACACTTTGACCCATGTGCTTTGTCTCAAACACAGTGTACCCAAAGCCTCTTTATCTTCCAGGAAAACATACTGTTCTGATTAAGTTATGGCCTGACAAGTAAAATGTAATGAAATAAAAATAAAACCAGAAAGAAAAGACATATTTCTGTCTGCCTTCTCTTCCTATGGTGTGCATAATCCCTCATTCAATATTTTCAGCTTCTTGTATGAGGGTCTTTTATCAGATCTTATTATAATAAGGATGGATTATTATATCCTTGGAAGAGCATTTCACATTCTTTTGTTCAGTTATTCACCTGAAGTCTTGCAGATGAGTCTGACTTTCAAACTCTATGCCATTGGTGGCAAAGCTATGGTACCTGTGCTGCAGCCAGTGTTTGTTATCACTGAAAGCTCTAAAAGGCTCACCATCACTGCCCTCTGCCATGTAGAATAAGAGGACACAGAACAGAAGGAGAAATCTGGACTGTATTCATCACTTTCTGTGATAGCTTTCTCGTGAGACCTGAGCAAGGCTATATTTAATTGTAAGAAACACAACTGGAGATTTAGCTCAGTGGTTCTGGCACCGCCTCCTGAGCAAGCACAAGGGCCCTAGTTTGATTCCCAGAACCAGTAAATAAATAAATAGAAGGAACCAAAGAAAATAAAGCACAGAATGTAATTCAACAAAAACTGCACTAGGTCAAGTATGCTGGGTTCACTAACTGCAATTGACTGACAGCTGCCAAGACAGGTAGATGAGCATTTGGAGCTTCTTACCATTTCATTCCAACCAGCCATAGGCATGAATGTGCATTTCAAAATTAAGGAGCTCTGAGGACAGTTAATGATGTGACGGTCTGTCAAGAGTGCTTGACTATAGGACGTCCACCTAAAGTCTGCAAAGCATGATAAGAATTATGCTTCTATTAACTTCTCCCTTTTCAGATTAGATCATTTTACTCCTATCCAATAAGAGGTAATCTTTAAAAATAAGCAAAAGTAATAATCTTTTCCCTAGGTCATAGTATTAGCCTGTTTCATTGATAAGAGTTAGATTATGCTATTACTAGTTGCATAATGTTGTATAAGACACTTTCCCCCTTGAAGTTTTGATTGTCTGTTTTTTAAAATAGAAGTATTGACCCTGGCTTCACTGGCTGTGACTTTTCTGCCACTGCTGGTCATCACAGAGGTACGTGCAGTGTAATGCCTGCCTGTTCCAAAAAGAAGCTGTTTTCTGTTTAAGCTAGTGGCAACCGGTGAGCATTGCAAACCTAAATGAAGCAGCTTGGTGGCACTTCCCAGATGTTCACCGTCATGTACATTTAGAATCCTGTACAGTGGTCCTCTGTGTGCCAGAGAGAAACACTTAAGAACTTTGCAATCTCATAATTATGAAAAGTCCACTACAGAATATAAATACCAACATGCATCAGTTTGTCTTGGCTTCCCTTTTTTGTGTCTTAAATGGTAACGTTTTGGACTCTTTCACGTTTACCTCTTTTCCCATCATTAAAGTTAGCAGTAGCTCTTTTTAGGGGGCGCCCCTTCCCCAAATACGGTTTGCTGCATATAAACCCAAAGGAAAGGCAGTGGAGTCACTTGGCGAAGCTGCTGCAAGTCCCCTTCTCCAGTAGGTGACTCAAGGCTGTGCAGAGAAGCTTTGGATGTACAGCCCCGAATCTTAGGTTTGAGAAACCTCCCTGGCCCAGCGGAGTGTTTCTGATCTGTTCCATTGCCCACGATGAACCAGTGCTTCTGAATTTGTTTCTGTCACTTTTCCTGTCCTAGCTTGCAGACTATTCTCAGGAGTGATGCTGATGGGAAATGATAAAGATGCAACTACATGTTTTTGTGTTTCTAGCTGAAGCTGCTTGGAGAAACAACAGGGCTGCCCACATTTTTTAAGGTGTAGGCTCAGTTTAACCTCTATTCTGTATACACAAAACTTTCTCTGATCTTTGTGCAAGGCAGCTTTCCACCTCTTAATTACTGTTTACTGTTGTTTTTGTTTCAGAATACATATTATGGTTATCACAGAATAACTTACTAGGGATTATTATCAGGTGGAGTAGGGAGCAGCAGTTTTTCCAGGCTCTTATTGTCCTGTTTGGTGAACTGGTCAAGTCCGCTGGTGAATGTGAAAGAATACTGTTTATTTTAGGGCAGAAATAAGGAAGGAAAAAGAAAAGCAAAAGAAATACTCAAGGAGAGAGGGTTGCTTTGAAGGAGAAAGAGCGATGCGTCCTGCAAGCCAAATGGACCACTGCAGGCCAAGAGGGCACCACGCAAAATCAATTACTGTTGTCTTCTTTCTTCTTTGACACTTGATCTTGTGCTAGAAGATTGGTATCAGGTGCTTGGCTTGGCTCGTCTGCAGGTCAGAAGATTGATATCAGGTGCCAGGTTCGGCATGTTCTTTTGTGAGAAGCTTGGTACCAGTTGCAGGGCTCAGCCAGGTCTCGTGTCAGTCTGGAAGCGGCTGCTCTGCACCATGGTTAAAAAGGCCCTTCAGCTGGCGAGTCGTGCGACCTGCTTCAGCTCCATTGCATGTCCTGGTCTCAAACTCCAGGACCAGTATGCTCCTGTCAGCGCTTTCCTGTGGGTCGACAACATACACATTCTGTACTGCCTTCCTCCATTTTATCTGCTCCCACACAGGATCATATTAACATTTACTGCCCCCCACCCCGAATCCTGTGACTTTTCACATGGTAATTTTATTTCTGCAATCTAACTCTCATTACTTCCTCTGTAATACAGTCTCCTTTTGATCAAAACTGCCCTGCAGTGAGCAGCCTGAGCACGGCTTCAGGCTTCTGTCTGTGCTACGAAGGTTGCTCCTCACCAAAAAATGAAAAGCTCCTCTGAGCCTTCATATTGTTCTTCCTGCTCATGCCCCACCAGACTCATCTGGGCGCTGCACTCCCGGGGAGAATCCCTGGTCACTGCCCACCAACCAGCCTGAGATGTTCCTCCTGTGTCCACCCACCCCTCCCTGCCCCAGCATCTCTTGTAGGTTAGAATTGGTCATAACATTTTTGTCTCCTACAACACAGACTCCATCGTGTCTTTGCTTTCTTGTCTTTGTCGTGGTCCTCAAATATAATGAGTGAACATCCTTAATTTGCCTTTCATGACACCAAGAGCCTCATGCCGGTGATCACATTGCTAATGTGATCTTTCTGTGCTCTGACCCCATCAGGGGATCTTGAAGAGCTTCCTTCCACCACCCCTTCCCTGTCACATCTTCATAAATTTCATCCTAGTAATCCTTAGAAGAAATTTAGTACAAAGCAAATTTAGCAGAAAGTATGTGTTTTGGAATTTGCCCAACCAGGAGTGTTTAAGGTGGCTATTAAAGGTTTTTGTAAATGTCATTTGTACCAACAAACAGCAGCAGCATTTATCACTCACTTTCTTAGTTGTAGAAGAGTCTCTGCTACACTACAGCTGATTACATTGGTCATGCAATAAAGACAATTTATTCATCATACACAGAGTCCCTTGTTAACTAAAATCAGGATCTTAAGTGCTTACTGAAAGGAGAGCTGACATATCTATGCACAGACAATTAATTACCCTTTAGAGCAAAAAGGCTACTCCTAAAACTATTTTTCAATTGTTTTCTTTCCTGAGCCTAATTACTGTTGACTTCTGCATATACCTAATAATTAACTTATTCATAGAACATTAACCTTTTATCCCCTTTATGACTTCCATTTTAATTCATATATTTCACAACCAAGGGCTTTATATTTGCTTGAAGCCTTCCTGGTTTTCTGAATGGCTTTTATATAAAGTACCTTATAAAGCAGGGGCTCATTTATAAAGCAGCTAAATTCCTTTCCTGGGAGAATGTTGATTTCTGTAGAGAACCAAGCACTTAGGAGAGATCTTACATTACTCTGAAACAGAGATCTCTCCCCAGTTGCCTCTCTGCCAAGGCCCCATGGTGACCACTCAGCCTCTTGGTCTCCTTAAGACCCAGGAGTGTAGGGCTGTGGATTTAGCTCAGTGGCACAGTGCCTGCCTCACAAGCACAAGGACCTGAGTTTGATCCCCCAGTACCAGGAAAAAAAAAGATCCAGGAGTGTGGACCTCCCCAAATAAATTTCTTTCTTTGCACCTTCTTTCCTGGGAATTCAGCGGACATTAGTGGGCTTTCCTCTCTGCAATTAAATCCCCTCATGATGTTTTCTTCTGGCTCACTTGTAAAATGATGTTTGAGAGTGACTTTTACTTTTTCCTTGCTTGTATCCATTATGTGTGTGATGACTGTGGTGGCATGTGGAGGGGCAACATGTGTACTTTGAAGTGTGTTCTACAATTCTAAACTTTCTTTACTTGCTAATAGTACAGGTCAAAGACCAAAGGTTGCAGGACCCATGCTGAGTTGAGCAGAGAATGTGTGCACATGCAGGTGAAATGTGGCTTGTCTTCCTGCCAGCAAGCGGGAGGAAATAGGGTATCCAGTGGTATTCTGTCCCTTACTGTTTGCATTTTTCTCCTTGCCTTACTCCTCTTCCCCGGTCTCCTGACTCCACTCTTCAGGGAGAGTGTTATTTCTGAGATGTGCTGATCTCTACACCTCCCAACATTTGCTCAATATCAATGAGGTGTTGGTTTCTCAGTAGCGCCAACCCTGACACCTCCCTGTGTCCTCTTCCAAGAAGGAAGCCACCCCCAGTGGGATCTTCCAGATGATGGGTGCACTGTTGTTATGCAGTAAGCTCTTGATGATTTTACTTACTGTATCCTCATTGGTAGTAGTCACTTTTTATTTTTACCTTGGATCTGAGGGGGTGGAGAAATTTAATTTCTTCAAGTAGACTTTGAAGGAGAAGTGTTTCTAGGAGCCTGATAGATGAATCCTGTTCTGTACATGTTAATATTCAGCTACAGAGGCACCCTTTTACTTTCATGCACTGGCTGACCATATATATGACCATCTGCTGAGCCTCAGAGGAATCCTGGCTCCTTTCCTAGGTGAAAAATCTGCCTGTTTCTTCCTCAATATCTTTTCCTTATGTTCAAAAGACGTAATCTCTAGGGGTCTGTCTCACATCCTTGGTCAGTGATGACTGATTATTGTTTTTTCCCAGGGAGGAAGATGAGTACTCCGAACTTCGATCAGAGCTCAGCCAGAGCCAGCATGAGGTCAATGAGGATTCCCGCAGCATGGACCAAGACCAGACCTCTGTCTCCATTCCCGAAAACCAGTCCACCATGGTCACTGCGGATATGGGTGAGTCTGTCAGCCACCAGCATGAAACCCAGGTTTGCTTTCTTAATTGCAGAAGGCAGCTTAAAAGCATGGGCCAGCTTGAGTTAAAATTTAATTATTCCGGGGGTTTGTGAGTGGGTGAGAGCATATCCATTTCAGTCCCTAACTCGTTACTTCACTGGTCAAAGTGGAACCGAAGAGTTGAATTGGCTTTCTGCTCTAACAGGACTGTGATTGAAGATATGTCCGCTCTCTGAAAATTCTGGAAGCAGGAAACCAATTTAAACTGCTGTTGCAGGGCTCCAAGTGTACAGTCATATCTGAATTGTGATGGGGGAGAGGAAAGGGTAGAAGGGTGTTAACCCGCTGCAGTGGCAGGGCCCTCTTAGCTTTAGCAGCATTGGGTAAGAAGGAAGAATCCCAAATGACTTCAACATGTTGATCCTAAGTGACTAAGAGGATAATCATAATCTTTGGTGAGGAAGTTGGGTTGAGAAATACGTTGAGAAAATAGTCGTGCTATGTTTGAGTTTGTAGAGAAATATCCATGTGGAAATATCTGGTGCATCGTGTCTTAAACTTCAGGCTGTGACCCTCTGTCGAGTCTTGAAATTATAAAAATAAAGTATTTTAGAAATGAAAAGAAGTGGGACAACAGCAGTGACGGCATCGTTTCGTGAGACTTGTTTGTTGCACGGGGTGTATGTAGTAAGGAAATGTCCTAACTGTGGGTTGCAGTAAAAATGTTGGGAGACTCCGGCCTGCTTGGAAATGCCTACCTGGATATTTGGAGAGAGACTGAGGTTGAGTATAGAGGTTTTGAAGTCACGGGAGCTGAAGTGATCCCTGGGGTTGAAAGGGTGTGGAGTCAGAAGAGGGAGGCACAGTATGACGTATCTCAGAAAATGGTCACATGGGATGGGGAGACAAGAAGGACCAGTAGGGAAGTGAGTACAGCAAGTTTTCATGGAAGTTAACATTTCAGTGGGTCATATTTCACTCAAACAAATTTTATGCTTAATTCTAAGCCTGTGTACATGGGATAATGTCATTAAACGTGTCAAAGGATTTGAATTCAGTCCAGGGTTTCAGGAAGGCTTCCTCTTGAAATGACGTGTGACCTGAGCTCCAGAGGACCCATGGGAATGAAGCAAGTAAATGAGGAGAAGACATCCAGTGAAGGACTAAATGTATGTCGGGAGGCAAGAGGCCACTGTGTGCTGAGGGCAGCTGGAGAGGTCGGCAGGGGCCAGGTCACTTAGAGCCTTACAGACCATATTAGAGAGTCTGCCCTTTATCCAGAGAACACAGATAGGCACTGAAAGATTTTAATAGTGGGAGGAGGTGAGATGATCAGATTTGCCTTTAAATTAATTTCTCCCTAATGTGGAGAAAGAGCTACAGATCGAGCATGAGCAAGAGTGAGATGGGGAGCCTAGCTGGAAAACCATTGCGAAAGCCTACGTGGTCTCAATTGTTGCTCCGACTAGGGTGGTGGCAGCTGAAATTTAATTTAGAAAAGATGTACATTTGACAAGATTTGCTAAAGGATTGAAAACAGGGCAGAAATGGAGATATGATTTTGAGTGTCCCAAAAGAGCCTGGTTTGCACAGTGGATGGACGATGGGGCCAGTCATCACTATGGAGTGTAGGGAGAGGGATTAGATGGTTTGGCTTTCAGTTTTGTTTTATTTTGTTTTGCTAGATGAGGGCAGGAGGGTGGATAGCTGCTTTTTTAGGCAGGACTTTGAGGTATCTTGAAATACCCGGATGGAGATGCCTCAGAAGGCAGTAGGTACTGGGAAGAGATGTCAAGAGAAGCGTTTTGTGCTGAAGAAAACCATCTAGGAGACAACGGATTATTTGCATGTCGTAAGGAAGTCGTGGAAATTGATGGACAGAATGAGAAGTGCAGGGGGCCTGAGACTAAGTCTTGGGGCCACCGGCAGACGAGCAGATTCTGAGGGGGCTCTGGCAGCGATGTCTCCTCTTAGTCTTAGTGTGAACGTGCCTTCTCAGAAAGCCCCAGCCTGTCTGAGTGCTGTGCCGTGCCATTTGTTTCCTTCTTATGTTACATTGAATTTCTAAATTATGTATACTTACTTGCCTCTCTCATTACACTGTTGGACAGAAGGAGTGATTTTTGATCTCCTAGTATATTTCTAGAGCCTGTCCCAGGGCCTGGTTAGTGGTATATATTTAAAATTTCTTTTTGAATACATGAATGAAGCAACCAACCTGTCAACCAAAGATGTAGGGAGAAAATGGCAGGAAGGGGGTTGTCCTGGTGTTAAGCCATTAGGGCAGAAAAGGCCCTAGTAAGGAAGAGGTAGGTAGGTGGTCAGAAGTTCGGATTGCTCCTAAGGCCTAGTAAGATCCATCTACCTACATCAGAGGCAATGAGAGCTATAGACTGATAATCAGTTTGAACCAGACAGAATCTGTTGAAGAGTAAAGACTCTTATGCAGGCCCTGTTATATACAACATAAAGGCAAGGTATTGAGTTCAAGTTAGTTAGACTCAGGCCAAAACTGCCTGCCTGAAACTCATCTGAACCGAAACCCCAGGCTTTATGTTAAACCACACACAACCCTACCACCAGCCTATCCCTGAGCTGAAATGCCACACACTCAGTTCATACCACTGTTACGAGCCTCCAATCTCAGCAGCCCCAAACTTCGGGCTCCAACTCCCAGCCTCAAGCAGCGAGATCCAAGCCATCACCAAGCTCCCAAATGCTGCGGCAGGTCAGCCCTGCCCTGATCCTTCTCTTTGTTTCTCTCAGATTCTATTTTATAAAATTATTAAGTGGTCTTCGCTGTGACAGGCTTGTAATTAAGCTCGGGAATTACAGGGATTAACCCACCCGAATGGGCATCTCTCCTGTGGGAGTTCTTGGAGCTCCTGACACTACAGTACTCACTCCTCGGCATTGTAGCACTGATTCTTCCTAGTAGAAGCCTGCATCCATCCACCTGTCTGCAGTGGGACGTCTTCATTTTCCCACGACATTCATTTCAAGTCATTTCTTTCCATTCTGTCCCTTAGTAAAAATGTGTAAATGGTAATGAGTACTGCTGTCTTTCCTGGCAAGACTGAACTGTGGAGGGGCTTGATGCCTGTTTCCAGTGTCAGCACATGTGTTCTGCACACCAGAGAAACCTTTATTCACCTGTTCATTGAACTTATTGGTGCTTTGTTAGGTACTGGGACATAAGACAGAATCTGCTGCTACATGGCTGCTACACTGTAGCCGCTGGGTGACATCCAGGTTCCTTCCTCCGGCCTCTAGAATCTGTGTGGACACTCTCCTTCTCTCCTCACCTGCCATTCCCTTAGTCAGTCACTGTCTCCTCCCCAGTCCCCCTTCTGAGTTCACAGGATCAACCTGTTCCCTTCATACCTCTTAGCTCTACCTGCAGAAATTGTGCGCGTGTGTGTGTGTGTGTGTGTGTAATGCAGTAGTCCCCTACCTATTACCAGTCTGGGTCTCTTAGTCTAGATTACAAGCTTTGTGCCAGAGGGACTTTAATGACCCTGGGTACCAACCTGACGGTGCCTGCACATAGGAAACACTCCTATATCTGCATCGCAGTGGACACCATCTTGGAGCCATGGTTCTCTAGAGATGCTGACAGTTCAATGGGAAGACCCACAGTGGGGTCAGGCCCACACAGGGACTACAGAGTCCCTGGTGGTGTCCTTGGGTGCAAGCCCACTTCCCAAGGTCTCAGCTGATGGAAATCTGAGAGCAGAATGTGAACAGTGCAGGTGAAGAGGGAACAAGAGTGTCCTGGTCACAGAAAGGTCATCCGTGTCCCCAAAGAGGGCAGACACTTGGGGAAAACCTGGAGGAGTTCATTAAGGCCACAGCACAGTACATTCAGCGTGCTTTTTAATCGGAACTGGCCGGCTGCCTCTTGCTCCTTTGCCATTTTCCAATTAAACTGCTTCAGTGGGGAAAAAAGCTTCCATATATAAACACCATTATAGGAAATCATTAAAAAGCATCCATTTCATTATGGTTGCTATATTTGCAAACTTGCATTAGTAACTGAGGGGAGTTTTCAAGCTGGATTTTTTATGCAGAGTTTGCTGATCTCCAAAGATAAGACGATCAAGTTTAGTCCATTCACTCCATCAAAAAGCACTTTTCTTTTGTTTTCAAACCCTACTTGTCTCCTGGATGCTCCTTCAGTAAGCAGACTCCAGGGCCTCTCTTATCCTGAGGAAGCACAACAGCCATTCAGAAAGTGCTTTGACTTCCCAGGCAGGTGGATAAAGGAGAGAGGTTCGCAGCCTGTTGCTCTTAAAACAAGTGACATTAATTCTTTCACATCTGGTCATACAATTACTTGGGGATTAAGTGAATAAAGCCAGGGTAGGAATCATGGCTTAGAATACTTACTGTTTCAACCTAGGCAAGCATCGTGGTTAAAAGGAGAGTCTGAATCTAACAGCTAAGTGCTCTGCCCATACCCTCAGTCATGTTCATCCCCAACCATGAAGGGGAGACCCCTGAAACTTAGCCAGAGAGCCAAGTTCAGAGAAGCTTAGTTGACTACCAAACTGCCTAGCTTAGAGGTTGTTTTTGTTGCCATGCATGTTCCTGTGGATGACTTTGCTTTTGCATCCTCTGTTGAGACAATAAGACAGACTGCAGTTGCTGTTGTGCACTCAGTGCCACCCTTTGAGGTCTGTAGTGCCAATGGGGGAATTTCCGGAACAGCTGTGTGATCACAAAAAAGCACCTGGCCTAATTGTGGAGAGTTTGCAATTAAACAAGATTGTGTGGCTCTTGGAATGAAACAACACTCTTGGACCATGTGACTCTGGGTGTCACAACAGAGCAGAGCACAGATGTGCACACATGGGCTCTTCAGGTCACACAGGTCAGAGCGGGCTTCTCCCCAGCTCTGTTACTGGATCTTCAAAGCTTTTCTGGAGCACTCGCTTGTAAAACAAACAGAATGCCTGATCACAGATTTAAGTGGTACTGCTCTGGGTTTTGGTGAGAATTTATTTCTCTAGAATTTAGGAATGTTAAAGTGTCATACCCTTCCATGTTAAAAGAAAGCACAGGATACCTTGCTTGCTGGTGTGCTTAGGTGGATAGAATGTTCCTCAATATGAGTCATTTTTGGACAACAATCTGGGCAGAATGTACACGTGAAACCTGGCTTTTTGGCACAGCTGTGACTATGAAATATGTTTAATGCTAAAGCCAGATTTTCCTGGCTTAGTGGCTGATGAGGCGTAATGGCTGCAGGAAAAGTGTCTAGAAATGTCAGGCAGCCTCTCAGAGTGAGGCGACAGGGTCTGAGCGGGGAAGGGCTGCCCGGCCTCTTCCAAAAGCAATTTTTACAGACGTGGAGGGCAGCAGCTCTGGAGAAGACTAGCCTTCTGGTAAGAATGAGAGGCTAGGTTTTCCATTTTCCAGCACAGAATTTTTAGAAGAGTTACACCGTAACCTGATGAGAAAACCTTGAGGAACCAGGCCCGGAAGATGGAAGTGTCAGGTTGGACTGAAAACATCTGACTCATCTGAGTCAGGCTGAGCCCTTTGCTGCCCTTCGTCCCCTTCCCCTTCTTCTTCCTTTGCTTGAGCGACTTAATTTGTTCCAAAAGGTTCACAGTGTGGGTCAAATCTGAGAACCAACCTCAGGGAAATACTTTTTTTTTTCTTTTTTGATGGTACTTAGGATTGGGCGCTGCCGTAGAGCTACCTCCCTAACTCTGGAGGTGGAATTTTTTATTTGGAAACGAGAATCTTGCTTAACTGCTAAGTTCCCCATGCTGAGCTGGACCATGAGATCCTCCTGCCTCCATTTCCCAGAGGGAGGAGATTACAGGCGTGTACCATCACACACAGTTACGGGTAAAACTTTTAACATGATTCATTGAGGGGCTCCCTGGTTTTCACCCAGAGACCTGAGCCTGGTCCAGTGTCTGAGCACGAGCAGAAATGAGTGACTGAAGAAGCCACCAAAAATCGTTCCAGAACTTTATTTAGAATAACCAGGGTTGAAAGCAGGAAAGATCTTTGCCATACTTCAGTTTGTGATTATTTCTGTCACTTTCTACTGTTCAGTAATTTTTCACTGAGACCTGGGGTGGAAAGTCATTGATGCACTGTATATACCAAATGAGCTCCCACTGTTGTTGGGATGCATGAATTCCTCTTATAATTTAAGCGGTACTTATTTTCTAAACAGACCCTGTCTGGTAAGATTGATTTTGTTTTTGGTTGGTTGAAACTCATGATCTATTTTTCGTTAAGACCAGTGCTGTGGAGGAATGTTAGCTTCTAGACCCGCCTCAAAAAGCCTGTTTAGTCTGGAATGGAAATGAAGTCTGAGCCCTTGCTGGCATTCCTGGGACCCCCAACCGCCATTGTGAGCCTGGTTGCTATGAGAAAGTATTTTGTTACTTCCAAGTTTTAGATGTGGGGAGCATATCCTCCCCCTACCCCCGGGTGGCCTGGCAGTGCTCCCAGTCCTGCTCCAGGGAGTCACAGGACCGGGTGGCTGAGTGCCTACTGTGAACTAGTGCTGTTTGCTCCTTGTGGCCTAGAGAGAGCCCATGTGAGCAAAGGCAGTTGAGCTGACCTGGATGATTGGGGCACTGAGGGGGCACTGAGACCTTTCGGCCTTGGGGGAGTGTGTTCCAAAGCCAGGCCCAAGAGCTGGACAGAGCTAATGCCCATGGCATTTGGGAGCTAGAGTTTATCTCCTACACACGCCTCTAACAGTGCCTTCAGGGTTACTTCTCACAAGGCCAGGATGATGCCAAATTGCCACCCCCTCTCTGCCCCAGAGGTTTCCTCCCGTCCTCTGCAGTGCTGGAGATTATTTTATTTTAAAACTGTGCCAATTCAGTGCGCAGTAACCATATAAAATGATGATGTGTGAATTTGGACACTTTTTTATACATGTGTTGCTAAAGACTTGTTCTCTAGAAGCCAGTGCCAGAGCTTTGATACCACAGGCTGAGTGCCCCCGAAGTCTGTGGCAGATTAGACTGAGGGGTCTGGCAGGGACACTAAGGGCAGCTGGGTTGCATGCCCTGAAGGATAGCTTTATGGCGGTTGATGTTATGTGATCTTCCTTTTGCCTTCAGATTTATGACCAAGTTTGCTCTTCACCAAAACAAACTGGCCCCGAAATCCAAAGTGAGAACAGTAAATATGAAAACAAATCTCAGGCTGGTGAGATTTTGTGCAAAGCAACCCAGAAGTCAGGCGTGGTGGGGGTAGCATCCTTCTCTTCTCCCAGCAACCCAGCCTGATGTGCCTGGGTTCTCGGAGTGTCATCTGCTTGTGGCTGGCCAGGCCTTCAGGAGCACTCCTCCTGGAAGCTGCCCTGAGAAATCCATCCTTCGGCAGTCTCTGAGGATAATCGAGACCTCAGCATATCTATACTATGGCAGATCTCCTTGGTTAGGTATTTGTTCCCTCTCCTTCAACTTTATATTTTGAGACACTTGACACTTACAGAAATGTCCTGTAAACCCTTTGTCCGGATTGACCAGTTTTTAATATTTTGCTGCATTTGTATCCTCTTCCTCCTTACCCCTCTTCGCTTTCTTCTTCCTTTCCCCATTTGTGTCTGTAACTTCTTCTAAACCAGGTGTGATGGTTAAGCTTAAGTGTTAACCTGATTAGCTTGGGAACTTAAGGCACATGTGCCACCGCCACCTATTGTTATTGAAAGCTCTAAAAGGTTCACCCTTGCTGCCCTAGGGGACTAGTACAGTACCCTTCTGGGTGTGTCTAGTTGGGTCATGGAGGTGTGACCTTGGGTAGGTGGTCTCTGGCCCCTTCTTTGGTGCTGTTCCCCTACTTTGTTCCTGGATGCCATGAACTAAGCAGCTTTGTTCCACCATGACCTTCCATGGCCACGATGTTCGTGCCTTGGAGCCAGCAACTCCAGGGACTGAATCCTCGGAAACTGTAAACCAGATAAACCTTCCTTCTTTTAAACTGTGAGAGTCAGGTATTGTGCCTCACCAGCAAATAGCTGACTAATACAGAAAATTGATAGTAGGAAGAGGGCTATTGCTGGGACTGGGACTGTGTGGTTCAGAAGCCTTTGGAACTAGTTTATGGGAGAAGTTTAGAAAGATTTGGAGGTAAAGACTGGAGAAAGCCTAAAATTTGTATGAACAGAGCCAATGGGAGAGCCTATAGGTGGTTCCAGTCTGCTCAGAAAACCATAATGCTGATGGGAAAGCAGATAATAAAAGTCAACTCATGAGGTTTCAGATGGGAATTTATTGGGATTTGGACTAGAGGCCATGTATTAAATCTGGCAAAAAAAATTATCTACATTTTGCCCATGTCCTGAGACTTTGCAGGACTCTGAGATTAAAGGCAGGGGACTACTTTCTCTGACAGAGGAAAATTAAAGGCTTGAACTATACCTCCTCCCTCAGTCTTCTGAGTAGCTGGGATTATAGGCATCAGCACCAAGCCTGGCATAATATGGACATTTCTGAGGTCCCAGTTAATAGTATATACAAAGGTCCTTAATCTGAGTAGTCTGGTTGTTTTCTCATTGATCTGAGGGGGCTTTTTGTTTTGGTTGGCAAGAACAGACACAGTCAATGGTGTTTCTGCTTTAGCATGTTGCAGTAAGAGGACCCTAACTCACTTTATGCGTTGTTGTTGATGATGAGATCTTTTATATGTCATCCGTCTTATTGAGCCTCATGTCTTAGGTAGACACAGGCAATGTGAGGCCTGAAGCAAGAGCTGACACCTGTAGATATTGCCTCTTCCTCTCAGACCTTTGATCCTCTTGGTACTCAAACCTGGAAGTAGACTTATATCACTTTTTTTTTTTTTTTTTTTTTTTTTTTTTTTTTTTTTTTTT